>NW_027274257.1:0-55204 GCF_030028105.1 Mobula birostris | reverse complement strand
AAAAGTCTCTTCACTTAATCTGTGACACTTGTCATCTTGTACACCTCTGTCAAGTCACCTCTCAGCCTCCTTCACTCCAAAGAGAAAAGCCCTCGCTCGCTCAACCTATCCTCATAAAACATTTAAAATAATAAATGCTTTTAAATGTTGTTCATGTACCTGCCTCAAACATGACCTCTGGCAGCTTGTTCCATATACCGTCCACACTCTGTGTGAAGAAGTTACCCCTCAGGCCTCTTCGCCTCGCACCCAAAACCCAAAAGGTTTTGATTCCCTTACATGGGTAAAAGAGTGTGGACCCTATCAATACTCCTGGTGATTTTATACACTACTACAACTTCCTTTGCTCCAAGGCACAAGACCAAAGAGAAAGGAGCAGAATTAGGCCAATTGACCCATCAAGTCATAACTGATCCTTTATCCCTCTCTCCCCCATTCTGCCTTCTCCCCATAACCTTTGATGCCCTGACTTATGAAGAATCTATTAACCTCTGCTTTAAGTATACTCCACGGCCATCTGTGTCAATAAATTCCAAAGTTTCACCACCCTCTGGCCAAAGAAATTCCTCCTCATCTCTGTTCTAAATGGACATCACCTCCACATGCATGCTGTCTAGCCCTTTTAATATTCGATAGGTTTCAATGAGATCTCCCTCTCATTCTTCTAAATACCAGTGAGTACAGAGTGAGGAGCCATCAAACACTCCTCATACATTAACCCTTTCATTCCTGGATCATGCTTGTGAATCTCTGTAATGTTAGCATATCCCTTCTTGAATAAGGGGCCCCAAACTACTCAATACTCTTAAAGCGTAGTCTGGCCAGTGCCTTATAAAGCCTCAGCATTACATCCTTGTTTTTTTTACTATTCTAGAAATTAATGATAACAATGCACTTGCCTTCCTCACTACCAAATCAACCTGCAAGGTTCCCCAGTCCCTTTGCAGCTCTGATGTTTGAATTTTCTGCACATTCCATCTGCCACTTCTTTGCCCATTTTCTCAATCTACTTTACGTACTTAGTCATAGTCATACTTTATTGATCCCGGGGAAAATTGGTTTTTGTTACAGTTGCCCCATAAATAATACTTCTGCAGCCTCTCTGCTTTCTTAACACTACCTGCCCCTCCACCTACCTTCGTATTGTCCACAAACTTGGCCACAATGACATCAATTCCATTAACCGAATCATTGACATAGAACATGAAAAGAATTGGTCCCAATACCAACCCCTGTGGAACACCACTAGTCACTAGCAGCCAACCAGAAAAGGCTCCCTTTATTCCCATTCTCTATCCCCTCCCAATCAGCTAATCCATACTAGAATCTTTCCTGTGATACAATGGGCTTTTACCTTGTTAAGCAGCCTCATGTGATAGCTTCTGAAAATCCCAACTACACCACATCAGTCAATTCTCCTTTGTCTATCCTGCTCGTTATTTCCTCAAAAGAGTTCTAACAGATTTGTCAGGCAAGTTTTCCCTTGAAGAAACCTTGCTGACGTTGGTCTATTTTTATCATGTGCCTCCCCCAGTACCCCAAAACCTCATCCTTAATAATGGACTCCGATATCTTCCCAGCCACTGAAGTCAGTCCTTTCTTAATGAGTAGAGTGACATTTGAATAAGTTCCTCACCTGCTCTCAATTCCTAACCCTAACACTCGGCTCCGGAGTCTTGACAAATTCTAATGAATCATCTCTGCACTCTTCCACCTTAATGATGTCTGTCTTCAGGGCAGCACGTTCATGTGGGAGCAATCAGGGTTCAATCTGAACGTTCCGCTGTCTGTGAGCAATTTGTATGTTCACCCCATGACCGTGGGCTTTCCTCTGTGCTTCCATGTTCCTGCCAAGGATGCAGATTGGGGTTAGTGAGGTGTGGACATGCTCTGTTGGCTCCCCAGCACCTCCTCAGACCGTTGGTTGTTGATGCAAACAAGACATTTCACTGTATGTTTCGTTGTACATGTGACAAAACATCTCCCTTGAACAACCAAATGACCTGCTTGTGCCGCTAAGTGTGGGGTAATACTGACCTACAGGGATATTACTAGGACCAGAGACTGGACTGTTTTCCCGGGGGGAGGAAGGATGTGGGGTGGTCTTCTGACTGATCGATTTTCCACCTCTCTCCTCTTTCTTCCATCTGACCCATTTCACTCTTCTCTTTCTTCCTCTGTCTTCCCCCCCCCATCTCCGCCCTTCTCCTCTTACCCCACCCCCCCCTTGCGTCCCATATTCCAACCCTGTTCTCCCCCTCCCCTCCTCTCAGGAAGGTTCTGGATCAGCGTGATGAGGTGTACGAGAAGATTGCGCAGTACCTTCAGCTGAAGAATGTCATAGAGAGACTGCAGGTATCTACCTATGGGTACAGAGGCAGGAGCAACCCATGGACCCCTCCTCACAGGGTTGGGGCATTGCCCCTGGCATTACTGAGGGTCACGGTACTGAGAAAATATGGCCCTGTTACAGAAGCAGCAATCAGGGAGTGCCGCTGTGTGGGAGGGGCGGTGAGGGAGTGCCGCTGTGTGGGAGGGGCAGTGAGGAGGGAGTGCTGCTGTGTGGGAGGGGCAGTGAGGAGGGAGTGCCGTTCTGCGGGGGGGCGGTGAGGAGGGAGTGCCGCTGTGTGGGAGGGGCGGTGAGGAGGGAGCATCGTTCTGTGGGAGGGGTGGTGAGGAGGGAGTGCTGCTGTGTGGGAGGGGCGGTGAGGAGGGAGTGCCGCTGTGTGGGAGGGCGGTGAGGAGGGAGTGCCGCTGTGTGGGGGGGCAGTGAGGAGGGAGTGCTGCTGTGTGGGAGGGACGGTGAGGAGGGAGTGCCGCTGTGTGGGAGGGCGGTGAGGAGGGAGTGCCGCTGTGTGGGAGGGCGGTGAGGAGGGAGTGCTGCTGTGTGGGAGGGGCGGTGAGGAGGGAGTGCCGTTCTGTGGGGGGGCAGTGAGGAGGGAGTGCCGCTGTGTGGAAGGGGCGGTGAGGAGGGAGTGCGGCTGTGGGGGAGGGGCAGTGAGGAGGGAGTGCCGCTGTGTGGGAGGGAGTGCTGCTGTGTGGGAGGGGTGGTGAGGAGGAAGTGCCGCTGTGTGGGAGGGGCGGTGAGGAGGGAGTGCTGCTGTGTGGGAGGGACGGTGAGGAGGGAGTGCCGCTGTGCGGGAGGGGCGGTGAGGAGGGAGTGCCGCTGTGTGGGAGGGGCGGTGAGGAGGGAGTGCCGCTGTGTGGGAGGGGCAGTGAGGAGGGAGTGCCGCTGTGCGGGAGGGGCGGTGAGGAGGGAGTGCCGCTGTGGGAGGGGCGGTGAGGGAGTGCCGCTGTGTGGGAGGGGCGGTGAGGAGGGAGTGCTGCTATGTGGGAGGGGCGGTGAGGACAGAGCATCGTTCTGTGGGGGGGCAGTGAGGAGGGAGTGCCGCTGTGTGGGAGGGGCAGTGAGGAGGGAGTGCCGCTATGTGGGAGGGGCGGTGAGGAGGGAGCATCGTTCTGTGGGGGGGCAGTGAGGAGGGAGTGCCGCTGTGTGGGAGGGGCGGTGAGGAGGGAGTGCGGCTGTGTGGGAGGGGCAGTGAGGAGGGAGTGCCGCTGTGTGGGAGGGGCGGTGAGGAGGGAGTGCCGTTCTGTGGGAGGGGCGGTGAGGAGGGAGTGCCGCTGTGTGGGAGGGCGGTGAGGAGGGAGTGCCGCTGTGTGGGAGGGCGGTGAGGAGGGAGTGCTGCTGTGTGGGAGGGGCGGTGAGGAGGGAGTGCCGCTATGTGGGAGGGCGGTGAGGAGGGAGTGCTGCTGTGTGGGAGGGGCGGTGAGGGAGCATCGTTCTGTGGGAGGGGTGGTGAGGGGGGAGTGCTGTTCTGTGGGAGGGGTGATGTGGGGGAAGCTCCATGTTGTGGGAGGTACGGAGAGGAGGGAGTGATGATGCTCTGTGTCTCACCTCACATCAGGAGTCAGATGAGCAGCAGCTGAAGATGGAGGTGGACCTGGGCTGTAACTTCTATGTACAGGCGAAGGTGTGAGTAGAGAGGCGGAACTATGGCCTCCTTCCTGTTCTGTTCCCTCCTCCCCTCACCCTCCTGTTCACCAACACAGAGCAGCTCCCCATCCTCCAACACCCGACGTTCAAGAGCCCTCTGACCCTGTAGCCACTCCAGCCCATACACTCCACCCTGACTCCGACCATTTTCTCCCCTCCCCATCTCCGCAGCACCCTCCCTGAGGCACGTGTTGTGAGTGACCCTATTGTGGCTCTGAGCAGACATTCTCTCTTCCCACAGTCCTGATGCCTCGAAGATCTTCCTTCTGGTGGGTTACGGGTTCTATGTGGAGTTCACGTTGCCTGAAGCACTGCGCTTCATCGAGAGGAAATCACAGCAGTTGTCTGAGTGAGTGTCTGTGTCTGCCTGCCTCGTCTCCGGAGAACCGTCCTGCTCGGAGGTTTGGGACCCACTGTAGGATGACCAGAACCCACCTTGTCTGACCCCGGAGGGTGTGCCGTGCTCCCTTTCAACACACTCTTCCCAGAGGGAAGGACTTTTCAGTGTCCTGGATGAGTATAAGCGAGTAGGCTGTGGTATCACCTTTGTAATCCCCTCCCTCCCCTGCTCCCCTCCTTGTCTCTGCTACGCTCTTCCCTGTCTCTGTGCTCCCCTCCTTCCCGTACACCCCTCCCCATATCTGTAACACCCTTACGCCCCTCCCCGTCTCTGTGATTCCCTTCATTCCTCTACTCCCCTCCTCCTCTACACCCCTCCCTGTCTCAGTGACCTCCACCCTCCCATACAGCTTCTGTATGACCCCCTCCCTCTCCATCGCTGTGACCTCCCCCCTATGCTCTTCCCCGTCACTGTGACCAGTTTTCTCCCCGACACCCCTCCCCATCTGTGACCCCCTTCTTTCTCTACAGTCCTCCCTGTCTTCACTACCCCTTCTTTTCCCTACACGGCCCGCCCTCCTCTGGTCTCTGTGACTCCTCTCCCTCCTTTACACCTCTTCCCGTCTCTGCAACGCTGCCTCCCCCTACCCCCCTCCACTACACCCCTCCTTGTCTCTGTGTCCTCTGGTCCTCTCACCCTTCCCATCTTTGTAACTGCCTTCTGCTGTGCACCCTACCCATCTCTGTGGCCTCCTCTGGCTTCTGCACTTATCCCCATATTCCTCTCTCCATCCCCAAAGCACTCTTGTCTCTGATATCCTCGTGCCCATTGAGTGGAAAATTCCCGAGTCCAGTCCCAGGTGCACCCTCCCTTAGATACTGAGTCCAGGATAGATGCGGAGTGCCCAACACCGCAGCAAGCCCCTTTCACCTTTCATGTTACTGTCTATCCCTGAACCATCTTGGCCAGATCTCCCATACCAATATGGAACACAGGAGTATAGGCCCCTCTGCACATCATGTATACATAACTAATTAAAAACCAATTGAAACTAATCCCTTCTGCCTTCATAACGTCAATATTCATCCATTCCTTGCCTGTTAAATGCCTCTATCATATCTGCCTCCACCACAACATTCCAGTCACCCACCACAAAATTTACCCTGCACGTCTTTCAACTTACTCCCTTTACCTTAAATACACGCCCTGTCATCTTAGTCATTGTAAAAGGTACTGGCTTCTACACTATGTGTGCCTGTTGTGAAACCATAAGAGATAGGAGCAGAATTGGGCCATTTGTCCCGTTGCCTGCTCCACATTCCATCATGGCTGATTTATCATTCCTCAGCCCCCATTCTCCTGACTTCTCCCCGTAATCTTTGATGCCTTTACTGATAAGGAACATAACAATCTTTTCTTTAAATATACACAATGACTTGACCTACATTGCTGCTTGTGGCAGTGAATTCTACAATTCACCATTCTCTGGCTAAAAAAATTCTTCCACATCTCTGGTCTAAATGGAGGCTGTGTCTAGATTCCTTCTCTATCAGAAACATCCTGTCCACATCCACTCTTATGTTCAATAGGTTTCACACCCCCCACCCCTCCCCCGTTCTTCTCAACTCCAGTGAGTGCAGGCCTAGAGCCTTCAAACACTCCTCATACGTTAACCCTTATATTCCTGGGATTATTCTTGCGCACCTTCTCTGAACCTTTTCCAATGCCAGCACATCCTTTCTTAGATAGGGGCCCACAACTTGGAGAGCGGTCTGATCAATGCCTTATAAAGCCTCCTTACTTTTACATTCTAATCCTCTTGAAATGAATGGTAACATTACATTTGCCTTCCTCAGTACCATCTCAACCTGCAAGTTAACCTGCACAACGATCCACCAGCCTCCATGCCCAGCAGATAATTCTTGAAACTTCTGCCATCTTCAACGTGATCCCATGACCAAGCATGTCTTTCGCCCCCTCCTCCCTTCTGCTTTCCTCAGAGATTACTCCCTACGCGACTCCCTTGTCCATTCGTCCCTCCCTACTGATCTCCCTCCTGGCACTTATCCTTGCAAGCGGAACAAGTGCCACACCTGCCCCTACACCTCCTCAGGGCCCTAAATAGTCCTTCCAGGTGAGGTGACACTTCACCTGTGAGTCTGTTGGAGTCATATACTGTGTCCGATGCCCCCATTGTGGCCTCCTGTATATCGGCGAGACCCGATGTAGATTGGGAGACCACTTTGCCGAGCACCTACGCTCCATCTGTCAGAAAAAGCGGGATCCCAGTGGTCACCCATTTTAATTCCACTTCCCATTCCCATTCCGATACGTCTGTCCATGGCCTCCTCCGCTATCGAGGTGAGGCTGGACTTCGGTTGGAGGAACAATACCTTATATTCCGTTTGGGTAACCTCCAACCTGATGGCATGAACATCAATTTTTCAAACTTCGGTCATGCCCTCACTCACCATTTCCCATCCCCTTTTCCCCTGCTCATTTTATCTCCTTGCCTGTCCATCGCCTCCCTCTGGTGCTCCTCCCCCCCCCTTTCTTTCTTCCATGGCTTTCTGTCTCTTCCAGCAATTTACTTCCCAGCTCTTTACTTCACCCCTCCCCCTTCAGGTTTCACCTGTCACCTTGTGTTTCTCTCCCCCCTCCCCCACCTTTCAAATCTACTCCTCAGCTTTTTTCTCCAGTCCTGCTGAAGGATCAAAATGTCAACTGTACTCTTTTCATAGATGCTGCTTGGCCTGCTGAATTCCTCTAACATTCTGTGTGCGTTGCAAGGACTCTCAAGTGCTTTTGCACCTCTGATTTCTGAATTTAGTCTGAAAATAGTCTGTCTTATTCGTTTTACCAAAGTGCATGACCATATGCTTCCCGACACTGTCTGTCTTCATCCAAATCATTGACATATGATTAAGATGATGGCCCGCAACATTATATCTGCCAATCTCTAACTGTACGACAAGATCATCTACCTTATTCTGTATACTGTTTGAAAAGAAGTTGTCCCGAAACTGACCCCTATTCTGAGGCAGTGTCCTCCAAGCCACTGCTGTACTGCCATCATCCCTGCCAGTGTCTCCTTCCTATCAACTTTAGGCAGCTCCCCTCTCATGCCTCTGTAATTCCTTTTCTACACTGTAATACTGGTACATTTGACTTAAGCTTCTCCCTCTCAAACTGCAGGGTGAATTCGATCATGTTATGATCACTGTCTCCTAAGGGTTCCTTTACCTTAAGCTCCCTAATCAAATCGTGTTCAAACCATAACACTAAACCAGAATAGTTTATCCCCTAGTGGGATGGACCACAAGCTGCTCTATAAAGCCGTCTTGTAGGCATTCTACAAATAGCCACTCCTGAGATCCAGCACCAATCTGATTTTTCCCAATCTACCCTTTTGTATGCCTTTTCTATCTCCCATTGTAGTTTGTAGTGCACATCCTGGCTACTATTTGTAGGCCTATATATAACTCCCATCGGGGTCTTTTTACCCTTGCAATTTCTGAACTCTACCCACAAGGATTCTACATCTTCCAATCCTGTCATCTCTTTCTAATGATTCAATTGGAATTTTTAACATCAGAACTACACCACCTCCTCTGCCTACCTGCCTGTGCTTTCAATGCAATGTGTATCTTTGAATGTTAAGCTCCCAACTATGATCTCTTCAGCCACTACTCGGAGATGCCTGCAACATCACATCTGCCAATGTCTAACTGTGCTACAAGATCTATCTTATTCCATATACTGTGTGCATTCAAATATAACACCTTCTGTGCTGTATTCATCACCCGATTCAATTTTTTTCCTCATGTTACTGCCTTTTCATTTATTTTGTAATCTTTCCTTCCCTTTACTTTATCCTTAATTTTTCCAAACTGTTGAACTTGCTATTTAGTTTAAAAACAGATTTCAACTGATCCCACTAAATGTAAATTTGCCCATCATATTCCTCATAACTGCCCCACCTTCTGTCCTATTACTCCAGTTCCCACCCCCTGCCAAATTAGTTTATACCTTCAACAAATCAAGCAAACCTGCCTGCAAGAATATTGGGCCCCCTCGAGTTCGGGTGTAACACGTACTTTTTGTATAGGTCATACCTTCCCCAGAAGAGATCCCAATGATCCAGAAATCTGATAGCCTGCCCCTACACCAACTCCTCAGCCACATGTTTATCTGCCCAGACATATTACTCTTGCACGTGGCACAGACAGCAGTCCAAAGGTCCTGCTTTTCAACTTTCTATCCAGGTCCCTAAATCCTCTCCATGACCTCATCCCTTTTCCTACCTATTTCATTGGTGCCAATATATACCATGTCTTCTGGCTGCTTTGGAATGCTGTGTAGCCCATCTGAGACATCCTTGACCTTGGCAGCCGGGAGGCAACGTATCATCTGGGTGTCTCTTTCACACCCACTGAATCTCCTGTCTGCTCCTCAGCTATGAAATCCCTTATCACTGTTGCCCTCCGCTTCTCCCTCTTATGCTTGTGACACGTGTCCTCTAATCCAGGCAGCATTCTGGTGAACTCATCTCACCCTCTCCAAAGCCCCCACACCCTTCCTGCAGCAGAGCCACCAGGACTGAACGCAGTGGCGTAGTTGTTGTTTATAAAGTTGCAACATAACTTCCTGACTCTTGAACTCAGTTCCTCCACTAATAAAGGCAAAGCATGTTGTATGCCTTCTTTACCACCCTCGAGACCTCCAGCAGTCCCGAGGGTCTGTGCTGACTAAGGTGCTACTTGAGCCCATTCCCATGTGCCTGCGATTGGCCTACAACCCTCTAAACCTTTCGTATCCAAGTCCTGTCCATGTGCCTTTTCGGTATGCTGATGCTCCTCGGGAGAGCTTCAGCTGGTTTGGCAGAGGGCTGGGAACCGCAGCCCCAGCTCAGTAAGGACAGGATAGAAGGGGCTGTACTGGACCTGGTGTTGGATAATGAGCCTGACCAGGCGACTGACCTTTCAGTTTCGGAACAGTAACCATAATCCTTAACTTTCAAGGTGGTTATAGATAAGGATGGGTATGGTCCTTGTGAGAGAATCTTAAATTGGAGTAGAGCGAATTACAGGGGCATTCGGCAGAAACTAAGAAGCGTTAATTGGGAACACCTTTTCTCTGGCAAGTCCACATCAGACATATGGAGGGTGTTTAAAGATCAATTGCACAGAGTACAGGAAAGGTATGCTCATGTTAGAAGGAAGGACAGGGATGGAATGATAGGAGAACCTTGGATGTCCAAAGTGGTGATGAATTTTGTCAAGAAGGAAAAGATGGTAAAGCTTTGGAAGTTAGGATGAAATGCACACGAGGAGTATGAAGAACCCGGAAAAGAACTAAAGAAGGCAATTAGGAAGCCAGGAGGGGCCATGAAAAGTCCTTGGCAAGTAGGATTAAGGTGAAACACAAGGCATTCTATACATACATCAAGAGCAAGAGGTTAACTAGGGAGAGGGTGAGACATTTGCTTGGATGCAGAGAATGTGAATGAGGTACTTTGCTTCAGTATTTACCAAGGAAAAGGATATTGAGGACAAGGAAATCAGTGCTGAGTGTATAAACACGTTAGGGTCTTTAGAGGTCAAGAAGGAGGAAGTTTTGGGCCTCCTAAAGAGTATTGAGATGGATAAGTCCCCAGGCCTGATGGGATTTACCATAGGTTATTGAAGGAGGCAAGAGACTACAGTGCTGGGCCCTTGACCCAAGTCCTCTCTAGACACAGGCGAGGTCCCGGAGGACTGGTGAGTGGCTAATGTTGTACCTCTATTTCAGAAAGGAACAAGAGAAAATCCTGGAAACTATAGACTGGTGAGTCTGAGATCAGTTGTAGAGAAAATCCTTAGGGCTAGATTATATGTGCATTTGGGAACCCATGGCCTAATTAGGGAGAGCCTGCAGGTTAGGTCATGCCTTACCAACCTGGTTGAGTTTTTTGACAAGATGACGAGAGATTGATGGGGGTAGGGCAGTGGATGCTGTCTACATGGATTTTAGTAAAGGTGTTTGACAAGGTCCATCATGGGAGGCTGATCCAGAAGGTTAAGATGCAGGGGATCTGCAGTGAATTGGCTGTTTTTCAGAACTGGCCTGCACTTCGAAGACAGTAGTGTTTGAGGGAACTTATTCGAGCTGGAGGTGTGACCGGGATCTGTGCTGGGACCTCTGCTGTTTGTGATGTTTACATATAATTGACCTGGATGAAAATGTAGATGGGTGGTCAGTCTGTGGATGAACCAAGGTTGGTGGTATTGTGGATAGTGTAGAAAACTGGCAAAGAATACAGCACGATACAGATCAGTTGGAGTTGTGGGCAGAGAAATACCAGATGGAGTTTAACCCAGATAAATGTGGGGTGTGGCACCTTGGTAGGGCAAATGCGAGGAAACTGTGCTGTTATGAGTAAGATCCTTGACAGTGTTACTGAACAGAGAGATCTTAGGATCCAAGTTCGTATCTCCTTGTAAGTGGCTACACAGGTCGATGAGGTGGTTAAGAAGGCCTCTTATTTGAGTTCAAAGGTCAGGAGGTTAGGTTGCAACTTTATAAACTCTGGTTTGGCCACATCTGGAGTATTGCGTACAGTCCTAGTTTCCCCACTATGGAGAGGGCTTACCAGGTTGCTGCCTGGTTTAGAGGACACGAGCTATTACGAGTGGCTGGATAAACTTGGGATGCCCTGGGGTGACAGCCGTCCGTGCCTCCGCCACCAGTTAGAGAGGAAGACAGGAATGTCCTGGGTTTTGGGGAGGGCGATCCCGCTGAGGAGACAGTGTAATTGACGTGATGCCTGGTTCTTGCATTGCAGGGTGGCGGAAAAGCTGAGTAAGGACTCAGCCAAGATCAAGGGCAACATACGCATGGTGCTGCAGGTGAGGGGCTCGGCACAGTGGTGGGGGGGGAGGTAGAGCAACAGGGGGGTTGTCGTGGGCCGGGAGAGTGTGGGGAGGGAACGACTTGTCTGGGAGGTAGGAATCAGAGGTGAAGAATGCGAGAAGTGAGTAATGGGAGGTGTCTGTTAGGGGTGGTATGTGGGTGGGAGGTCATGGGGTTTCATTGGTCCAAAAAGTTGAAGGGTGACAGTCCTGGGGATGCTGTATTTGGTTGATGGGGATGGGCATTGGTTTGTGGGTTTGGTCCCAGGGGTGGTGTGTTTGGTCAGTAGGTGTTGTCCCAGGGGTGGTGTGTTTGGTCTGTGGGGGTGGTCCTGGGGATGGTGTGTTTGGTCAGTTTGGGTGGTGTGTTTGGTCAGTGGGGGTGGTCTCGGGATGTTGTGTTTGGTCAGTGGGGGGGGGGGGGTTGTGTTTGGTCAGTGGGGGTGGTCCCGGGATGTTATGTTTGGTCAGTTTGGATGGTGTGTTTGGTCAGTGGGGGTGGTCCCGGGATGTTATGTTTGGTCAGTTTGGATGGTGTGTTTGGTCAGTGGGGGTGGTCCCAGGATGTTATGTTTGGTCAGTTTGGATGGTGTGTTTGGTCAGTGGGGGTGGTCCCGGGATGTTATGTTTGGTCAGTTTGGATGGTGTGTTTGGTCAGTGGGGGTGGTCCCGGGATGTTATGTTTGGTCAGTTTGGATGGTGTGTTTGGTCAGTGGGGGTGGTCCCGGGATGTTATGTTTGGTCAGTTTGGATGGTGTGTTTGGTCAGTGGATGTGGTCCCGGGATGTTATGTTTGGTCAGTTTGGATGGTGTGTTTGGTCAGTGGGGGTGGTCCCGGGATGTTATGTTTGGTCAGTTTGGATGGTGTGTTTGGTCAGTGGGGGTGGTCCCGGGATGTTATGTTTGGTCAGTTCGGATGGTGTGTTTGGTCGGTGTGATTTTGTGTGTTTTACTCTCCACTGACAGGATGGGTCTCTCTATCCACAGGCTCTTTGTGAACTCCAGGGAATCAAAGACCTGCCAGTGGAAGGCAGGAGTGAAATTTTGTGATGAGATGAGCTGAGGGATGGTGATCACAACTGGGCTGTCACATGTCCCAGTGCCAGGCAGTGCAAAGCTTTCACAGAGGAAGATGTGCATATCATTCGGAATATGTGTCTGGTTACATAACTGTCGTTACCACAAAGTGATCTTCCCTTCATCCTGAGCATGGTCTGCTCCTCACCAAGTTATGGACCTCATCCAATTCAACCAGTAGGAACGCAGGATAAAAGCTCGTTTATTTTCCTAAAATGGCAGATTTTTGGTGATCAGTATCGCACTTAGTTTGTGGAGAGATTTTGAAGAGCAAACTGCACAAAAACTGACCTTTCCTCTCATGAACATGTTAACAGTTTTTTTTTAATAACCCATGCCCCGGCATTGTTCGATAGGAGCTTTTCTCTGTGACCCCGGGTGTGTGCGAAGGGGCAATGTTGAGGGAGTTTCACTCTGTGTCTGACCCCGGGAGTGTGTGATGAGACAGTGTGGAAGGAGCTTCACTCTCTGACCCCGGGAGTGTGTGATGAGACGGTGTGGAAGGAGCTTCACTCTGTGTCTGACCCCGGGAGTGTGTGATGGGACGGTGTGGAGGGAGCTTCACTCTGTGTCTGACCCCGGGAGTGTGTGATGGGACGGTGTGGAGGGAGCTTCACTCTGTGTCTGACCCCGGGAGTGTGTGATGGGACGGTGTGGAGGGAGATTCACTCTGTGTCTGACCCCGGGAGTGTGTGATGGGACGGTGTGGAGGGAGCTTCACTCTGTGTCTGACCCCGGGAGTGTGTGATGGGACGGTGTGGAGGGAGTTTCACTCTGTGTCTGACCCCGGGACTGTGCGATGGGACGGTGCAGAGGGAGATTCACTCGGTGTCTGACCCCGGGAGTGTGTGATGGGACGGTGTGGAGGGAGATTCACTCTGTGTCTGACCCCGGGAGTGTGTGATGGGAAGGTGTGGAGGGAGCTTCACTCTGTGTCTGACCCCGGGAGTGTGCGATGGGAGACTAACTGATTTGTTTTTATTTCTGTGTCTGTAGTAGGGAAATATAAAATTATAATGACATTTATTTTTTGGCTTCTTTCACCTCTGTCCCCCTCCCCCACCCCCTTTTGTTTGTGTTCTCTCAGTTAGAAATAGTTTTATTAAAGTACTGGGAGCCATTGGGCACCACATCCTCAGAGCAGCACTCAGGCATAGTCATACTTTCAGAGGAGGGGCAGGCGGTCGGCTTGGCCAGGACCCTTGATAGACTGTGAATGGCCACCTTCTCCAGGCCAGGAGCATTTGACCCCCAAGTCCCTGATGTAAAGGGGGAAGACTGCCGTATAGAGGGGTCTCCTCTGAGGATCCCTTTGCTGCCAGGCACCACACTGTCCAGATGGCATTGGTGAGGGAATGGAGAGTGTTGGGACGCAGACCATACAAGTGTCAGCTCTGTATGACATGGAACAGCAATGGAGGCATTTCCAGAGGAAAATTTAAAGTGTGGGAACACCTTCCCAGAAGAGTTAGGGGACTTGGGCCATTGAATATTTCTGGCTGGTTCAGCCCTCTGGAAGTTATGTTCACCATGAACCCCATGACACATCAGGGCATTCACCTTGCCCTCTACTGTCTGCAGCCAGATCTCACCAACTGCAGTAATGGCACGGACAATGTTGGATGTGTGTCGGTGGAGGGGTAGGTATCGCCCTGCGTCTCTGACCAACCTTCCTCTGCTCTGAGCAGGAAATACTTACTCATTCTGAAAACTGCCATGTAAAAATTTTCTGCGCTACTTTAAATGTTTTTGTAAAACATCAGACAGAACTCACAAGACAAGTAAACAATGTCAGGCGGTCAAGCACAATGGCAAAAGTAAAATGTTTTGTCTAGCAGGCTGGCAGTTTATTAGCAATGAGCTACCAACGTCCGTTCTGTGTTTATTGTTAAAATTGTAACAGTGCTGACAATGTGAAAATGTTGATTCAGTAAAATCTTTCAAAGTAAGGGTTGTGGTATGTTCATTATTTATGGGTTATGTTCATGAACACATAATTACAGGGTATTTCACAATTATATTAACCTTTTAAAAAATTCCATCTGCACAGCAGCAGAAGCTCAGTGCAGGGGAGCATTTCAGTTACTGTGGGGTGGTGCAGCTTAGAGGGAAGAATGCCCCTGACCCACCTTATACCCACGGCTGTGACATGTCTCAGTCTGGCAGCCCAAAATCTGAGGGGTCAGCAGGGCTTCACCCATTTCTGCCTTCACTTCCAAATCCAATCAGATTGGCTGGTGTGGAGGTCATGGAGCAATAAGTTATATTTATAATCAACTCCTATACAGACCCTCCTCGTCTCTGTCAGCTCCTCCCCAATTCTCACACCTCCTCTGGCTCCTCCCCATCTGTCCCAATAATGATATTATTGGGGGAAGGGGAGTATGACCTGGTAGTGGAAAGCCACAACAGTCAGGTCTTTGGCTCAGAAGAGATGGGAGGAACAGCTGATCTGTAGCGATAGGATAAGGGAACAGAAAGGAGGTTCTCTGGACGAGATGATATTCCTGGATGGTATTTCCAACGGGATCCTATCAGCAAACACACCTTTCCTTCCCCTTCCCACTCCCACAGGGATTGCTTCCTACACAACTCCCTTGTCCATTCGTCCCTCCCCACTGATCTCCCTCCTGGCACTTATCCTTGCAAGTGGAACAAAGGTTACACCTGCCCCTACACCTCCTCTCTCACTAGCACTCAGGATCCCAAACGGTCCTTCTAATGAGGTGACACTTTATCTGTGGGTCATCCACTGTATCTGGTGTGGCCTCCTGTGTATCAGTGAGATTGGGAAACTACTTGGCTGATCACTGATGCTCCATCCACCAGAAAAGGCAGGATCTCCCAGTGGCCACCCATTTTAATTCCACTTACCATTCCCATTCCAACATGTCAATCCATGGCCTCCTCTGTTGCTGTGATGAGGCCACACTCAGGTTAAAGGAGCAATACCTTATATGCATTCCATCTGGGTAGCCTCCAATCTGATGGCATGAACATTGATTTCTTGAACTCCCAGTAAAGGCACCCCCACACACACATACACCATTCTCCATTCCCATTTCCCTCTCTCACCTCATCTCCCTACCTGCCCATCACCTCCCTATGGTGCTCCTCCCCTCTTTCCTTCTTCCATTGCTCTGTCCTCTACTGTCAGGTTTCCCCTTCTCCAACCCTTTATCTCTTTCACTAATTGACTTCCCAGCTCTTTACTTCACTCCCTCCTCTCTTCCCGGTTTCAGCTATCATCTGGTATTTCTTTCTCCCCTTCCCCACCTTCTTACTCTGATTTCTCATCTTTTTTTCCCTCCAGTCCTGCTGAAAGGCCTCAGCCTAAAACATCGACTGTTTACTCTTTTCTATAGATGCTGCTTGGCCTGCTGAGTTCCTCCAGCATTTTATGTGTGTGTGTTGCTTGGATTTCCAAGGGGGACTCATATCCCAGTGGGAAGGTTTGCTGGTGCTGCAAAGGGGGAGTTTAATGTAGAGTTGAAGGAGGATGGGAACCAGAGTGCCAGAGCAGATAGTGCCAGTGGTTGTGGAGACATGTTGTTAAGCCTACATGTAAAGACAGGAATCAGAAAGTTGAGTATGGTGGGACTAATATTCTGAGTGGTGTATATTTTGCTGCAAGAGTATTGACAGAAAGGCAGATGAGCTCAGGGCATGGAAAGGAACTAGATGGGATGTGTTCAGGAAAGTTTCCTTCATCAAGGTTTCAAAGGTACATTTAATGTCAGAGAAATGTATACAATATACATCCTGAAATTCTTTTTCTTTGCAACAATCCACAACAACCTGGAGTGCCTGAAAGAATGAATGACATTTAAATGTTAGAACCACAAAGCCCCCGAGCTCATCCCACTAGCAGCAGCAAAGCAATGATCCCCCTCCCCACCAGCAAAAGAAAAGCATCGACGCCCCCCCCCACCGAGCACTCAAGCGTGCAGCAAAAACACAGACTTGCAGTACCCCAAAGACTACCCACTCACCCAGTATTCGACATACCACAGGCTCTCTCTCTCCCTAATCAGGTAAAAAGAGGTGTCCCCGTTTCACAGCGAGGGGGAGGCACAACAAAACAACTCGCTGATTTATGGTGTTAAAAGTCTGTTACGTCACTTCTTCCGAGCTCTGTGCCCAAAGAACACGGGTCTCTGGGCACACAGCCAGCTCGCTGCTTTCAATCTTCTGTCTCCCACAACGCACCAGTTTCCTGCAGCGGCACCAACCTGGAATCCGCCCACCTCTAGAGTCACGAAATCCCGGAACCCTGATACTAGCGCCGCTAGTATTCTAGGCCACGTCCTCGGTATATCAAATAGCAGCCAGTCGTGAGACCCCGAGAATGGGTCCCATTCCTGCAAAGAACAGAAGTCAGAGTGTAACTCCATGTCAGGGTCTTCAAAAGAACCCTGAAAGGAAAAAAATAGAGATATTAAGGATAGAAACAGATCTGTTTCCAAAGGTACTGTATAGAAAGGACCCAACTAGAGAGGGTACAATAGACAATCTCTTATTAGGGAATGAGACAGGGCAGGTGACAGAAGTTTGAGTAGGGAAACACTTCGTATCTAGTGATCATAATGCCATTAGTTTCAATATAATTGTGGAGAAAGATACGTCTGCTCCTCAGGTTGAGATTCTAAGTTGGAAAATGCCAATTTTGATGATATCAGAAAGAATATGACAAGTGTGGATTGGGACAGACTGATTTCTAGCAAAGATCTACTTGGTAAATGGGTGGCCTTCAAAGGTACAATTTTGAGAGTACAAAGCTTGTGTGTGTCTGTCAGAATAAAAGACCACAATAACAGGTTTTCAAGAGATAATGAGGCCATGGTTAAGAAAAAAGGGGGTACATCACAGGTATTGAGTATGAGAAATGCAAGAGGACACTTAAGAAGGAAATTGGGACGGCTAAAAGAAGACATTAGGTCGCCTTAGCTGACTAGATGAAGGAGAATCCTACAGAAATGTTCAGAGCAAAGAATTGCAAGGGAGAAAATTGGTCCTCTTGATCAGAGTGTTCATCTATGCATGGAGCCGAAATGAAATGTATTTTTTGGATCTGTGGGAGATGGATGTGAGGCAAGGCAGCAACGAGGTCGTGGACCATACACTGACTACAGAGGAGGAGGTGTTTGCTGTCTCAAAGCGAATTAGGGTGGATAAATCCCCAGGGCCTGACAAGATGTTCCTTCAGGCCCTGTAGGAGGTAAGGGCAGAAATTGCAGGGGCCCTAACAGATCTTGACCGAGGGTGAGGTGCTGGAGGATTGGAGGACAGCTAACATTGTTCTGTTGTATAAGGAAGGCTCTAAGAATAAGACAGGGAATTCTAGGCCAGTGAGCCTGACATCAGTATGGAGAAAGTAATATAGGAAGGATGTAGACGCATTGGAAAGGGTAAGAGGAGATTTACCAGGATGCTGCCTGGTTTAGAGAGTATGCATTATGATCAGAGATTAAGGGAGCTAGGGCTTTACTCTTTGGCGAGAAGGAGGATGAGAGGAGACATGATAGAGGTGTACAAGATAATAAGAGGAATAGATAGAGTGGATAGTCAGCGCCTCTTCCCCAGGGCACCACTGCTCAATACAAGAGGACGTGGCTTTAAGGTAAGGGGTGGGAAGTTCAAGGGGGATATTAGAGGAAGGTTTTTTACTCAGAGAGTGGTTGGTGCGTGGAATGCACTGCCTGAGTCAGTGGTGGAGGCATATACACTAGTGAAGTTTAAGAGACTACTAGACAGGTATATGGAGGAATCTAAAGTGGGGGCTTATATGGGAGGCAGGGTTTGAGGGTCGGCACAACATTGTGGGCTGAAGGGCCTGTACTGTACTGTACTATTCCATGTTCTATATGTTCTATGTGTGCTAAGGGACTGGATTTATAAGTATTTGAATAGGCAGGGACTGATTAGGGATAGTCAACATGGGTTTGTGTGTGGTAGACCATGTCTAACCAATCTTACAGGGTTTTTCAAGGATATTACCAGGAAAGTTGATGAAGACAAGGCAGTCGATGTTGTCTACGTGGACTTTACAAGATATTTGACATAGTCCTGGAAGGGAGGTTGGTCGAGAAGGTTCAGGATGAGATAGTAAATTGGATTAGACATTGGTTTAGTAAGCCAGAGAGTGGTCGTAGACGGTTGTCTCTCTGACCGGAGGCCTGTGACTAGTGGAATGCCACAGGGATCGGTGCTGGGCCCATTGTTGTTTGTCATCTATAGCAATGATCTGGATGATAATGTGGTTAACTGGATCAGCAAATAGTGGATGACACCAGGGTTGGGGGTGTGGTGGAGAGTGAGGAAGGCTTATCAAAGCTTGCAACAGGATCTGGACCAGATGGAATCTAATGCAGACAAGTGTGAGGTGTTGTACTTTGAGAGGACAAAACAGGTCCTACATGGCAGCGAGCTGGAGAACAAAGGGATCTGGGAATACAAGTCCATAATTGTATTCAAAGGGAAGTGGTGTCACAGGTAGACAGGGTCGTACAGAGAGCTTTTGACACATTGTCTTCATCAATCAAAATATTGAGTACAGGAGATGGGATGTTATGTTGAAATTGTAAAAGACATTGGTGAGGCCTAATTCGGAATATTGTGTTCAGTTTTAGTCACCTACCTACAGGAAAGATGTCAATAAGATTGAAAAGAGTGCAGAGAAAATTTACCAGGATGTGCCGGGTACTTGAGCTCAAGGGAAAGGTCAGAACTTTAATCCCTGGAGCGCAGGAGAATGAGGGGAGATTTCACAGAGGTAGACAAAATTATGAGGGGTAAAAGTAGGGTAAATGCAAGCAGGTTTTTTCCACTGAAGGTGGAAGACACTAGAACTAGATGTCATGGGTTAAGGGTGAAAGGTGAAATATTTAAGGGAAACCTGAGGGTGGTGAGAATGTGGAACGAGCTGCCAGCACAAGTGGTGGATTTCAACATTGAAGAGTAATTTGGATAGGTACATGGAGGTGCTTCTCTGTCTCTGTCCCTTTCGTCATCATTACCTTCTGCGTTGTTTCTTCAGCGGATTTATCGGGGCACGTCTGCACAAGCACGTGGACGTCAGCCAGTGAGAACAGTGAGAAGAGTTTAAAAGGAGACAGCTTTATAGAGCGGGTGCAGGAGTAGAGGGAGACAGAGTAGGAAGGCTTTGGCTCAGTGGGGCTTCGGCGATAACGGGTCGAGGCAAGGTAGGTTACCTGTGTAGAATACAGACAGAAAGTCTGTGTGTGAGGCTGGTTTTCTAGGCTGGGAGTCTCCCGGACCTCCCACATCTGACGCCGAGCACCTGCACCAGGTGCATCGAGCTGAAGGTAATGATGACGGCCACACCTGCACCAGGTGCATCGAGCTGAAGATAATGATGACGGCCACACCTGCACCAGGTGCATCGAGCTGAAGATAATGATGACGGCCACACCTGCACCAGGTGCATCGAGCTGCAGCTCCTTGGAGACCACGTTAGGGAACTGGAGATGCAGCTCAATGAACTTTGTCTGGTCACGGAGAGTGAGGAGGTAGTCACACCGGGGCTCAGGAGACAGAGAAGTGGGTAACGGTCAGGAGAGGGAAGGACAGGAGTCAGAGGCGAGAGAGTACCCCTGTGGCTGTCCCCCTTAACAATAAGTACACATGTTTGAGTACTGTTGGGGGAGACGGCCTACCTCGGGGAAGCAACAGTGGCCGTGCCTCTGGCACAGAGTCTGGCCCTGAGGCTCAGAAGGGTAGGGGAAGGAAGAGGATGGCAGCAGTGAGAGGGAACTCTATAGTTAGGGGGTCAGACAGGCGATTCTGTGGACGCAGGAAAGAAACACGGATGATAGTTTGCCTCCCAGATGCCAGCGTCCGGGATGTTTCTGATCACGTCCATGATATCGTGAAGTGGGAACGAGAACAGCCGGAGGTCGTGGTACATATTGGTACCAACGACATACGTAGAAAAAGGGAAGAGGTCCTGAAAACAGACTACAGGGAGTTAGGAAGGAAGTTGAGAAGCAGGACCTCAAAGGTAGTAATCTCGGGATTACTGCCTGTGCCTCGTGATAGTGAGTATAGGAATAGAGTGAGGTGGAGGATAAATGTGTGGCTGAGGGATTGAAACAGGGGGCAGGAATTCAGATTTCAGGATCGTTGGGACCTCTTTTGGGGCAGGAGTGACCTAACAAAAAGGACGGGTTGCACTTGAATCTCAGGGAGACCAATATCCTGGTGGGGAGATTTGCTGAGGCTACTGGGAAGAGTTTAAACTGGAATTGCTGGGTGGGGGGGAACCAAACTGAAGAGACAGAGGAAGAGGCAGTTGACTCACAAGCAGAGAAAGCTTGGAGACAGTGTGAGAGGGAGGATAGGCAGGTGATAGAGAAGGGATGTGCTCAGACGGATGGTTTGAGGTGTCTATTTTAATGCAAGGAGTTTTATGAACAAAGCAGATGAGCTTAGAGCGTAGATCAGTACTTGGAGCTATGATGTTGTGGCCATTACAGAGACTTCGATGGCTCAGGGGCAGGAATGGTTACTTAGAGTGCCAGGCTTCAGTTGTTTCAGAAAGGACAGGGAGGGAGGCAAGAGAGGTGGGGGCGTGGCGCTGTTGGTCAGAGATAGTGTCACGGCTGCAGAAAAGGTGGAAGACATGGAGGGGTTGTCTACAGGGTCTCTGTGGGTGGAAGTTAGGAACAGGAAAGGGGTCAATAACTCTACTGGGTGTTTTTTATAGACCACCCAATAGTAACAGGGACATCAAGGAGCAGATAGGGAGGCAGATTCTGGAAAGGTGTAATAATAACAGGGCTGTCGTGGTGGGAGATTTTAATTTCCTAAGTATCAATTGGGATGTCTCTCAAGTGATGGGTTTAGATGGGGTGGAGTTTGTTAGGTGTGTTTAGGAAGGTTTCTTGACACAATATGTAGATAGGCCTACAAGAAGAGAGGCTGTACTTGATCTGGTATTGGGAAATGAACCTGGTCAGATGTCAGATCTCTCAGTGGGAGAGCATTTTGCAGATAGTGATCACAATTCTATCTCCTTTACCATAGCATTGGAGAGGGATAGGAACAGACAAGTTAGGAAAGCGTTTAATTAGAGTAAGGGAAGCTATGAAGCTATCAGGCAGGAATTTGGAAGCATAAATTGGAAACAGATATTCTCCGGGAAATGTACAGAAGAAATGTGGCAAATGTTCAGGGATACTTGCGTGGAGTTCTGCATAGGTACGTTCCAATGAGACAGGGAAAGGATGGTAGGGTACAGGAACCGTGGTGTACAAAGGCTGTTGAAAATCTAGTCAAGAAGAAAAGAACTTATGAAAGGTTCAAAAAACTAGGTAATGATAGAGATCTAGAAGATTATACAGCTAACAGGAAGGAGTTTAAGAATGAAAATAGGAGGGCCAGAAGGATCCATGAGAAGGCCTTGGCAGGCAGGATTAAGGAAAAACCCCAAGGCATTCTACAAGTAAGAGGAGCAAGTGAAGAGCAAGAGGATAAGACGTGAGAGAATAGGACCAATCAAGTGTGACAATGGAAAAGTGTGTATGGAACCGGAGGAGGTAGCAGAGGTAATTAATGAATACTTTGCTTCAGTATTCACTATGGAAAAGGATCTTGGCAATTGTAGAGATGACTTGCAATGGACTGAAAAGCTTGAGCATGTAGATATTAAGAAAGAGGATGTGCTGGAGCTTTTGGAAAGCATCAAGTTGGATAAGCCTCTGGGACCAGATGAGATGTACCCCAGGCTACTGTGGGAGGCGAGGGAGGAGATTGCTGAGCCTCTGGCGATGATCTTTGCATCATCAATGGGGATGGGAGAGGTTCTGGAGGGGTGGAGGGTTGCAGATGTTGTTCCCTTATTCAAGAAAGGAAGTAGAGATAGCCCAGGGAATTATAGACCAGTGAGTCTTACTTCAGTCGTTGATAAGTTAATGGAGAAGATCCTGAGGGGCAGGATTTATGAACATTTGGAGAGGTATAATATGATTAGGAATAGTCAGCATGGCTTTGTCAAGGGCAGGTCGTGCCTTACGAGTCTGATTGAATTTTTTGAGGATGTGACTAAACACATTGATGAAGGTAGAGCAGTAGATGTAGTGTATATGGATTTCAACAAGGCATTTGATAAGGTACCCCATGCCAGGCTTATTGAGAAAGTCAGGAGGCATGGGATCCAAGGGAACATTGCCTTGTGGATCCAGAACTGGCTTGCCCACAGAAGGCAAAGAGTGGTTGTAGATGGATCATATTCTGCATGGAGGTCGGTGACCAGTGGTGTGCCTCAGGGATCTGTTCTGGGACCCCTTCTCTTCGTGAGATTTATAAGTGACCTGGATGAGGAAGTGGAGGGATGGGTTAGTAAATTTGCTGATGACACAAAGGTTGGGGGTGTTGTGAATAGTGTGGAGGACTATCAGAGGTTACAGCGGGACATTGATAGGATGCAAAACTGGGCTGAGAAGTGGCAGATGGAGTTCAACCCAGATAAGTGTGAGGTGGTTCATTTTGGTAGGTCAAATATGATGGCAGAATATAGTATTAATGGTAAGACTCTTGGCAGTGTGGAGGATCAGAGGGATCTTGGGGTCCGAGTCCATAAGACACTCAAAGCAGCTGCGCAGGTTGACTCTGTGGTTAAGAAGGCATACGGTGTATTGGCTTTCATCAATTGTGGGACTGACTTTAGAAGCCGAGAGGTAATATTACAGCTATGTAGGACCCTGGCCAGACCCCACTTGGAGTACTGTGCTCAATTCTGGTCACCTCACTACAGGAAGGATGTGGAAATGATAGAAAGGGTGCAGAGGAGATTTACAAGGATGTTGCCTGGATTGGGGAGCATGCCTTATGAGAATAAGTTGAGTGAACTCGGCCTTTTCTCCGTGGAGCAGTGGAGGGTGAGAGGTGACCTGATAGAGGTGTATAAGATGATGAGAGGCATTGATCGTTTGGATAGTCAGAGGATTTTTCCCAGGGCTGCCAGCAATGGTGGTGGCAGCAGAAACGATAGGGTCTTTTACGAGATTCCTGGATAGGTACATGGAGCTCAGAAAGTCAGAGGGCTATGGGTAACCCTAGGTAATTTCTAAGGTAAGGACATGTTCGGCACAGCTTTGTGGGCCGAAGGGCCTGTATTGTGCTGTAGGTTTTTCAATGTTTCTAAATGACGTGGGCAATTATGTTCCCATGACCACGAATGTTCTTGGCAAAATTTTCTACAAAAGTGGTAAGCCTTCTTTTGTGCATTATCTTTATGGGATGGGTGACCCCAGCCATTATCAATACTCTTCAGAGATTGTCTGCCTGGTGTCAGTGACACCAGGACTTGTGATCTGCACCGGCTGCTCGTACGACCATCCACCACCTGCTCACATGGCTTCACGTGACCCTGATCGGGGGCTAAGCAGGTGCCACACCTTGCCCCAGGGTGACCTGCAGGCTAGCGGAGGGAAGGAGCACCTTACACCTCCGTTGGGAGAGGCACATCGGCATTCTGACGCCCGTTTATATAAACAAGAAGTGCAGAAACAGAGAAAACTATTGCGGCAGTGTTCATGGACTGTCCAGAAATCTGGTGATGGAGGAGAAAGAATCTGGTCCAAAAATATTGAGTGTGTGTTTCCAGTCTCCTGTACCTCCCCCGTGATGGTGCTAACGGGAAGGGGGCAGATCCGAGGAGTTTTAAATTCAAATTTAATTTAAATTCTCTGCCAGACCGTCTCTGGTGCCTCCTCCCCTGGGTGGCTGTAATCGGCAAAGCCACGTCATGAGGGCCTGGTCTGTGCAAAACTCGCCGATGCATTTGGTATTACCAATGGCCAACAACGCCTTGTGATTGCAAGAAACACATTTAAGACAAATTTGCACCATTTCTTGGATCCAGACAGACAAATGCGACCAAGCACACTGCCGTCTTAGCAGAAGTGAGATTATCGAACGTCTGCTTGACGATGTCCTCCAGTGGTGGGGCTGTGCCTCTGATGGAGCGAGTTGCCGCTCTACATGAAACATTGCCGTAGAAAAGCAGCTTCCTTCAGCAACGATCCTCAGCACCCAGGCCGTGCTCTTTGCTCGCTGCTGCCATTAGGTAGATGGTTGGGGTTCCTCAGGACTTGCAGCACCGGGTTCAAGAACTGTTACAACCCCTCAACCATCAGCCTCTTGAACCAGAGAGGATAACTTCACTTGTGCCTTCACTGAAATGTTCTCACTCACTTTCAAAGGCTCTTCATCTCATTATTTATTGTTATTTATTTATATTCCCATTTGCACAGTTTGCTGTCTTCTGCATTGATCCTGTTATAGTTACTATTCTATAGATTAATTGAGTATGCCTGCAGAAATTTAATCTCAGTGTGACATAGAAACCATAGAAAAACTACAGCACAGAAACAGGCCTTTTGGCCCTTCTTGGCTGTGCGGAACCATTTTCTGCCTAGTCCCACTGACCTGCACACGGACCATATCCCTCCATACACCTCCCATCCATGTATCTGTCCAATTTATTCTTAAATGTTAAAAAAGAACCCGCATTTACCACCTCGTCTGGCAGCTCATTCCACACTCCCACCACTCTCTGTGTGAAGAAGCCCCCCCTAATGTTCCCTTTAAACTTTTCCCCCCTCACCCTAAACCCATGTCCTCTGGTTTTTTTCTCCCCTTGCCTCAGTGGAAAAAGCCTGCTTGCATTCACTCTATCTATACCCATCATAACTTTATACACCTCTATCAAATCTCCCCTCATTCTTCTACGCTCCAGGGAATAAAGTCCTAACCTATTCAACCTTTCTCTGTAACTGAGTTTCTCAAGACATATATGTACTGTGATAATAAAATTAACTTTGAACTTCCTGCAGCTTTTTCCAATCCTGTGCACTGGACCCTCCATGCAGCCCGTCAGAACGCTCTCCACTGTACATCTGTAGAAATTTGCTAGTCTTTCGTGACATACCAAAGCTCCCCAAACTCTCAAACTCACAATGCCTCTGCCGTGACTTCTTGCATTAACATATTGGGTCCAGGATAAATCTTCAGAGGTGTTGACACTCATGAAACTTAGCAGTGTGGAGGAACAGAGGAACCTTGGTGTCCACGTCCCGAAGGTTTGCCATGCAGCTGAATGGGTTGGTTAACAAACAATATGGTGTGTTGGTCTTCATTCGCTGGGGGATCAAACTCAAGAGCCTCGAGATAACATTGCAACTCCTTAAAATCAGTTCTGGTCGCCTCACTATAGGAAAGGTTTGGCACCTTTAAGGAGGGCGCAGAGGAGATTTACCAGGATGCTGACTGGATTAGAGAGCATGAGGAAAGATTGAACAGACTAGGGTTTTCTCTTTGGAGTGAAGGAGGGTGAGCAGTAACTTGGTAGATGTGTACACGATGATAATGGACATAGAAAGGACAGCCGGAGACTTCTTCAAAGGGCAGAAATGGCTCATTTTGAAGGTGATTGGTGTAAAGTATGGGGGGAGGTGATGTCAATGGTAAGTTTTTTTTTTTACACAGAGAGGGGTGGTGGTAGAGGCAGATATGTTAGAGATATTTAAGAGACTCTTAGCTAGGCAGATGAATGATAGGAAAATGGAGGGCTATGAAGGAAGGTCAGTTTGACCTTTGGAGTAGGTTAAAAGGTCAGCACAACATCATGAGCTGAAGGACCTGTACTAAGTTTACCTAAGCTGTCTCTACACACCTGCTCCTCCACCTCCCACTGCCCAAAGCAACGTAGTTTACCCCGGTAAGGGATTCCCCTCGTTTGTCATTGAGTCATACAACAGGGAAACAGGCTGCTCAGCTCAACTTGTCTGTGCCAACCAAAGTGTCCGCCTGAGCTAGTCCCATCCAGTACTTTTTGGCCCATGTCCCTCTAACCTTTCCTATCCATGTACCTGTCCAAAGTTCTATTAAATATTCTAAGGTGAATTTATTATCAAAGTATACAACTCTGAAATTCTTTAATTCTCTGGGTAGCCGTGAAACCAAGAAAGAAAAGGAAAGAAAATCAACCCCCAAATTCTAGCTCCCCGCAAAAAATGAACAAAAATGGAACAAGCATGCACATCTACCCCCAAATACCCCCTTCCTGCACAAAAAACAAACAAAACAGATCAGGCACATTGGCCCTCAAATCCCCCTCTCTCCTGCACAAAATAAAGGTGAAAAAACACAGAATACAGAAACTATAAGACTGAAAAATAATCTATAGTCCAAAGTCCACATCCAAAACGCAGAAAAAACCTGGACAATGATCTCCGGGCCCAGGTGCAGCAGCAGGCTCTCCCCTCTCTGGTGGGAAGCAACCAATCCAAAGACAAGCGGCTGGTGCCCACACTCTACACCCACTTCGCAGCTTCAATCTCCCTCATCACTTTAATCAGCAAAATGACACCAAACATCAGCTTGCCCACCACGAGGTTCCTGCACGCTGTCTCTGCCTCCTGTAACCCTCTCAGAGGCTGCAGCATGCTGGAACACCTAGATGCTCGTCTCAATCTTTCAATCATCTCGTTGCTTCAATCGGTGAATGATGGAAGGTATAATCAGCGAAATAGGGTCCAATGTTGGCTTGCGTAACAATCCTGCAGCCCTGTCCCCAAGAGGTTCTCTCTACCTCCTGGACTCCTCTCAGACACTACTGAACGCTGAAGCAACCAAACGATCTCCCAACAGCAAAGTGCCGGATTCGACCATTCCAGAACCACATTCAAAACAAGAAACTGTCGTAAAAGATGGTTTCGTGATCTATCCAGAAGATCATGCGCTCAACCAAAGGCGCGCTGTGCACAGATGTTGTTAATGTACCTGCCTTAACCACTTCCTCCGGCAGCTCATTCCACAAACACACCACCCCGGGTGAAAGAGTTGCCCTGAAACCTGCCCCTGGTTCTTAATTCTCCAACCCTGAGGAAAAGGCTGTGCCCCTGATGATTTTATAAACTCTCCTAGAGTTAGATTTGGGCCCGATTCTCCCACTGGGCAGACAGTCAGCTGCTCAACTCCCCCACGTACCGGGATGCGGAAAGTTTCAGTCCGTGATGGTTTTAGGTGGTACCAAGTTCACGTCCTCTCACTACCCTCCAGTTTTCTGTGGGCCTCCACCCCCAAGGAAACCAGGTTTTGACCATCAACTCAGTCAGGTCCTCTCTTAATCTTGTTCTTTCCATCAGTTCACTCTCCCTGCCTCCGTTACTCCAGGGGAAGCTCCCAGCCTGTCCATAAGACTCAGCCCTTATCCAGACATTTTCTTCCATTCTCCGGCTCAATCCATCCTTCCCAGAGTGTGGCAACCGGAATCATCCCCCAGGACTCCAAGTACAGCTGGACCGACATTCTGTGCAGCCCAAACATAACATCCACACTCTTGTGCTTGCAAGAGTGCAGGCAAGAGTGCCACACACCCTCCACATACCACCCTCCGGCACCCTTGGGAGGGGTTACAGAGATGGGAAGGATGTAAGGGAGGAGGTCATGGAGACAAGGAGGGAGGGGTTCACAGAGACGTGAGGCGTGTAGGGGAGGGAGGGGGTTCATGAAGACAGAGAGGGGCATAGAGGAGAGGGGTATAGGGGAGGGAGGAGGTAACAGGTGGGGAGGATTTTTGGATTCGGGGAGGGTCAGAGACAGGAAAGGGGTATGGGGAGGGAGGGTCACAGAGACAGAGTGGGGCATGGGGAGGGAGGGTCACAGAGACAGAGAGGGTTGCAGAGAATGGGAGGGATGTAGGGAAGGGAGACGGTCATGCAGTCAGAGATGGAGGGGGGGTCACAGAGACCAGGAGTGGCGTAGGGGTCACAGGGACAGGGAGGAGTGTAGGGGAGAGAGTGTGGTTACAGAGATGGGACGATGGTTTCTCGGTGGGGGTAGGGAACCCCACCCTCTCTGCTGCCGGATCCCAGAGTTGTCTAACTCTCCACCCATGTGAACCACTCACAGGAATACTGCACCTGTGATGCCCCCACTCACCACAGGAGGCGCTGCTGGGCTGCAGGGCCCCCTATTGGCCAGGAGGAGGCAGCGCAAGGTGGGCCAGTCAAACAAAGTTTGAGGTGCAATTCCTCCTGGGCAAGGAGCCAGAAAAAATTGGATGTCTGGGACTTCGGCCCCATGACCAACACCTATGGGTGACAGCAGTGAGAACATAGTCCCTGGAGAATCCAGCACCTGCCTTAAACTACAGTTTTTACCAGCCTTATTCCAAGATTTTCCCTGAAATTTCTGTGGAAAAAAAATGTTGGGCTATGTTGGAGGGAAGAGTCAGATTCGACTTTAAATAGATTTAACAGCACAACACAATGGGTCGAGACTATTCTGTGTTCGAGTTAATCCATTGTAGCAATTTAAAGCTGTCAC
This sequence comes from Mobula birostris, assembly GCF_030028105.1. Classification (NCBI taxonomy): domain Eukaryota; kingdom Metazoa; phylum Chordata; class Chondrichthyes; order Myliobatiformes; family Myliobatidae; genus Mobula; species Mobula birostris. The sequence goes on along the minus strand of NW_027274257.1, from coordinate 26,550 downwards.
TAGATAAATGTGGTATTTATTGTGTGTCTTTTTGGGACAGTAAAGAGGGAGCTTCACTGTGTCTGACCCCGGGAGTGTGTGATGGGACAGTGTGGAGGGAGATTCACTCTATGTCTGCCCCAGGAGTGTGTGTGTAGAGGGAGCTTCACTCTGTGTCTGACCCCGGGAGTGTGTGACGGGACGGTGTGGAGGGAGATTCACTGTGTCTGACCCCGGGAGTGTGTGATGGGACGGTGTGGAGGGAGTTTCACTCTGTGTCTGACCCCGGGAGTGTGTGATGGGACGGTGTGGAGGGAGCTTCACTCTGTGTCTGACCCCGGGAGTGTGTGATGGGACGGTGTAGAGGGAGCTTCACTCTGTGTCTGACCCCGGGAGTGTGTGATGGGACAGTGTGGAGGGAGCTTCACTCCGTGTGTGACCCAGGAGTGTGTGTGTAGAGGGATCTTCACTCTGTGTCTGATCCCGGGAGTACGTGATGGGATGGTGTGGAGGGAACTTCATTTTGTGTCCGACCCCAGGAGGGTTTGATAGGACAGTGTGGGGGGAGCTTCACCCTATGTCTGCCCCAGGAGTGTGTGTGATATTTTCTAGAGGAAGCTGTAGCTGTGGGAACTGGAGAAAGAGTTGGAACTGGGTAGGACCAGGACACAGATCCCTGGTACAAAGCTGGCATTTGTGATGTGGTTTGTACAATTTGCTGTCACTGTTCACCTTCCGGTTTCCTGATGTAACGTTGATCCTATTGTAGTGTCCCAAACATTCAGAATTTCTATTTACAGGGTTAATGTATTCTGATAAATGAAGGAAAAGTATTTCCTCTCTTGAGTTCTTATCTAAATCCGGAAAAATACAAAGTGATTCATGTTGGAAGGTAAAATTTTAAGGCAGAGAACTAGTCTAATCATTAAGGATGAGGTTTCAGGATACTTGGAGACTAACAATAAAATAAGTCAAAGTCAGCATGGTTTCTGGAAAGGGAAATCTTGTCTGACAAGTCTGTTCGAGTTCTTCAAGGAAGTGACGAGCAGGGTGGACAAAGGAGAGGCAGTGGATGTAATTCACTTGGATTTTTAGAAGGCATTTGATAAGGTTCCACATATGAGGCTGCTTAACAATACAAAATCCTATGGCATTACAGGAACGATACTGGCATATATAGAGGAATGGCTGACAGGCAGGAGGGAATAAAAGGGGCCTTTTCTGGTTGGCTGCCAGTGACTAACGATGTTCCTTAGGGGTTAGCACTGGGACTGCTACTTTTCACCTTGTTTGTCAATGAATTGGATAATGGAATTAATGGCTTTGTGGCAAAGTTTGCAGATGATATGAAGATAGGTGGAGGGGTAGGTAGTGCTGAAGAAGCAATGTGATTGCAGCAGGGCTTGGACTAATTGGAAGAATGGGCAAAAAAGGTAGTAGATGGAATCGTTTTGGGAAATATATGACAATGCATTTTAGTGAAAGGAATAATAGTGCAGACTATTATCTAAATGGGGAGAATATTTAAACATCAGAGGAGCAGAGGGACTTAGAAAGTCCTCGTGCAAGACTCTTAGAAGGTTAATTTACAGGTTGAGTCTGTGGTAAAGGAGGCAAATGCAATGTTGGCATTTATTTCAAGGGGATAGAATATAAAAGCAAGGAGATAATGCTGAAGGTTTATAAGACACTAGTCAGGCTGCACTTGGAGTATTGTCAACAGTTTTGGGCCCCATTAGGCAGAAAGGAATACTGGCCAGAGTCCAGAGGAGGTTCACAAAAATCATTTCTGGAATGAAGGGGTTAACATAAGTGGAGCATTTGGCAGCTTTAAGCCTGTACTCACTGGAATTTAGAATAATGTGTGGGGATCTCATTGAAACCTACCAAATACTAGGGGGACCAATATCCTGGCAGGGAGATTAGCGAGGGCTACTGAGGTGACTTTAAACTAGAATGGTTGGGGGGTGGGAATCAAATTAAAGAGGCTAGGCGTGAGGAGGTTAGTTCACTACAGGGGGATGGGAACCAGTGCAGAGAGACAGAGGGGTGTAAAGTGAGGGTAGAAGCAAAAAGTACAAAGGAGAAAAGTAAAAGTGGCAGGCCGACAAATCCAGGGCAAGCATCAAAAAGGGCCACTTTTCAGCATAATTGTATAAGGGCTAAGAGAGTTGTAAAAGAGCGCCTGAAGGCTTTGTGTGTCAATGCAAGGAGCATTCGTAACAAGGTGGATGAATGAAACTGCAGATTGTTATTAATGATTATGATATAGTTGGGATCACAGAGACATGGCTTCAGGGTGACCAAGGATGGGAGCTCAACGTTCAGGGATATTCAATATTCAGGAGGGATAGACATGAAAGAAAAGGAGGTGGGGTGGCGTTGCTGGTTAAAGAGGAGATTAACGCAATAGAAAGGAAGGACATTAGCCGGGAGGATGTGGAATCGATATGGGTAGAGCTGCGTAACACTAAGGGGCAGAAAACGCTGGTGGGAGTTGTGTACAGGCCACCTAACAGTAGTTGTGAGGTTGGAGATGGTATTAAACAGGAAATTAGAAATGTGTGCAATAAAGGAACAGCAGTTATAATGGGTGACTTCAATCTACATGTAGATTGGGTGAACCAAATTGGTAAAGGTGCTGAGGAAGAGGATTTCTTGGAATGTATGCGGGATGGTTTTTTGAACCAACAAGAAAGCAGGCTATTCTGGACCGGGTTTTGAGCAATGAGGAAGGGTTAATTAGCAATCTTGTCGTGAGAGGCCCCTTGGGTAAGAGTGACCATAATATGGTGGAATTCTTCATTAAGATGGAGAGTGACATAGTTAATTCAGAAACAAAGGTTCTGAACTTAAAGAGGGGTAACTTTGAAGGTATGAGACGTGAATTAGCTAAGATAGACTGGCAAATGACACTTAAAGGGTTGATGGTGGATATGCAATGGCAAGCATTTAAAGATCGCATGGATGAACTACAACAATTGTTCATCCCAGTTTGGCAAAAGAATAAATCAAGGAAGGTAGTGCACCCGTGGCTGACAAGAGAAATTAGGGATAGTATCAATTCCAAAGAAGAAGCATACAAATTAGCCAGAAAAAGTGGCTCACCTGAGGACTGGGAGAAATTCAGAGTTCAGCAGAGGAGGACAAAGGGCTTAATTAGGAAGGGGAAAAAAGATTATGAGAGAAGACTAGCAGGGAACATAAAAACTGACTGTAAAAGCTTTTATAGATATGTAAAAAGGAAAAGACTGGTAAAGACAAATGTAGGTCCCCTACAGACAGAAACAGGTGAATTGATTATGGGGAGCAAGGACATGGCAGACCAATTGAATAATTACTTTGGTTCTGTCTTCACTAAGGAGGACATAAATAATCTTCCAGAAATAGTAGGGGACAGAGCATCCAGTGAGATGGAGAAACTGAGCGAAATACATGTTAGTAGGGAAGTGATGTTAGGTAAATTGAAGGGATTAAGGGCAGATAAATCCCTAGGGCCAGATGGTCTGCATCCCAGAGTGCTTAAGGAAGTAGCCCAAGAAATAATGGATGCATTAATGATAATTTTTCAAAACTCGTTAGATTCTGGACTAGTTCCTGAGGATTGGAGGGTGGCTAATGTAACCCCTCTTTTTAAAAAAGGAAGGAGAGAGAAACCGGGGAATTATAGTTAGTTAGCCTAACGTCGGTGGTGGGGAAACTGCTGGAGTCAGTTATCAAAGATGTGATAACAGCACATTTGGAAAGCAGTGAAATCATCAGACAAAGTCAGCATGGATTTGTGAAAGGAAAATCATGCCTGATGAATCTCATAGAATTTTTTGAGGATGTAACTAGTAGAGTGGATAGGGGAGAACCAGTGGATGTGGTATATTTAGATTTTCAAAAGGCTTTTCACAAGGTCCCAAACAGGAGATTAGTGTGCAAACTTAAAGCACACGGTATTGGGGGTAAGGTATTGATGTGGATAGAGAATTGGTTAGCAGACAGGAAGCAAAGAGTGGGAATAGACGGGACCTTTTCAGAATGGCAGGCAGTGATTAGTGGGGTACCGCAAGGCTCAGTGCTGGGACCCCAGTTGTTTACAACATATATTAATGACTTGGATGAGGGAATTAAATGCAGCATCTCCAAGTTTGCGGATGACACGAAGCTGGGCGGCAGTGTTAGCTGTGAGGAGGATGCGGGGTGACTTGCATAGGTTGGGTGAGTGGGCAAATTCATGGCAGGTGCAATTTGATGTGGATAAATGTGAAGTTATCCACTTTGGTGGCAAAAATAGGAAAACAGATTATTATCTGAATGGTGGCTAATTAGGAAAAGGGGAGGTGCAACGAGACCTGGGTGTCATTATACACCAGTCATTGAAAGTGGGCATGCAGGTACAGCAGGCGGTGAAAAAGGCGAATGGTATGCTGGTATTTATGGCGAGAGGATTCGAGTACAGGGGCAGGGAGGTACTACTGCAGTTGTACAAGGCCTTGGTGAGACCACACCTGGAGTATTGTGTGCAGTTTTGGTCCCCTAATCTGAGGAAAGACATCCTTGCCATAGAGGGAGTACAAAGAAGGTTCACCAGATTGATTCCTGGGATGGCAGGACTTTCATATGAAGAAGGACTGGATGAACTAGGCTTGTACTCATTGGAATTTAGAAGAGTGAGGGGGGATCTGATTGAAACGTATAAAATCCTAAAGGGATTGGACAGGCTAGATGCAGGAAGATTGTTCCCGATGTTGGGAGGAATGAGGGGTCACAGTTTGAGGATAAGGGGGAAGCCTTTTAGGACTGAGATTAGGAAAGACTTCTTCACACAGAGAGTGGTGAATCTGTGGAATTCTCTGCCACAGGAAACAGTTGAGGCCAGTTCATTGGCTATATTTAAGAGGGAGTTAGATATGGCCCTTATGGCTACGGGGATCAGGGGGTATGGAGGGAAGGCTGGTGCAGGGTTCTGATTTGGATGATCAGCCATGATCATACTGAATGGCGGTGCAGGCTCGAAGGGCCAAATGGCCTACTCCTGCACCTATTTTCTATTTTCTGAATGTTTGAAGGGCTAGATAGGGTGGATGTGGAGAGGATATTTCCTATGGTGGGGGTATCCAGAACTTGAAAAAGAGCTCAAAATTGAGGGACCACCTTATAGAACAGAGGTGAGGAGTAATCTTTTTAAGCCAGAGTTGTGAATCTGTGGAATGCTGTGCCACAGACTGTGGTAGAGGCCAAGTCCACAGGTATATTTAAGGTGGAAGTTGATCGTTTCCTGATCGATCAGGCATCAAAGGATATGGCGAAAAGGCAGGTGCATGGTGTTGAGTGGAATCCAGGATCAGCCATGATGGAATGGCAGAGCAGACTCGATGGGCTGAATGGCCTAATTCTGCTCCTATGTCTTACGGACAATGGCAAATTCTTAGCAGAGGAACTGAGAAATCCTGGGGTACATGCCCATAGAGCCCTCAAAGACGCTGCAGTGTTTTCAAATCTATGTGGCGTGTTGGCCATCATTGTGTTCGAGAGCCACAAGATAACGTTGCAGTTCTGGTTAACCACACTTACAGTACTGTGTTCTGTTCTGGTCGCCTCATTATAGAAGGACGTGGAAGCCCTAGAGAGGGTGCAGAGGAGATTTACCAGCATGTTGCCTGAATTAGAGAGCATGTCTTATAAGGTTTGGTTAATCAAGCTGAGGTTTTTCTCTTTGGAGAGGGTGAGAGGTGATTTGATAGAGGTGTACCAGGTGATAAGAGGAATAGACCAAGTGGCCAGCCAGGGACTTTTTCCCAGGGTGGCAATGGCTAGTAGGAGGGGACATAACTTTTAGGTGATTGGAGCAATGAATGCGGTGGGGATAGTTGGCAGAGGGGCGGGTGGGTACTGGTAGAGGCAGATATATCAGGGAAATTTAAGAGACTCTTAAGACAGGGATATGGATGATAGGAGTGGAAGGTTATGTGGGAGGGAGGGGTTAGATTATTCTTGGAGTTGGTTAAAGGGCTGGCACAACTTTGTGGGCTTAAGGGCTTTACTGTGTTGTAGAGTTCTCTGCTTCCGGTTGTTGGGTCCCAAAGGTTCAGACAGCATTTACAGAGACAGCACATAGGGAGAGTAAAAGTATTCCCTCTGATCATACTTTGCACACTTACTCGGAAGTCATTTATTACAAGGTTATCTGTTCACCAGAGACAGGACTGAGCCCCAGCATGTATAACAGAGAGATATGACATTTATTATTACGTGGGACCTTTGAATTTCTGGATTGCTTCTGTTGCTGAGTGAGCAGCCCAGGATCGGTGACCACAGGCAGTGAACAGGTTACGATGTTTCTTTGACATGGGAGATTCTGCAGCTCCTGAGCAACCCACACACAAAATGCCGCAGCAACTCAGTCGTGCAGCGTCTACAGAGGGGTAAAAGGTTTCCCCGACTGCTCACTCCCCTCTGTCGCCGCTGCCCGGCCTGCTGAGTTCTGGGTGTTGCTCAGCTTTCTGTGGGCGGGTCAGCAAAGGTGGGGGAGTTGGGTGATGGGAATACCACTGAATGTCGAGGGTGGGGACTTGGGGTGACATAGTGGCACATCACTTTACACTGCTAGCAATTCCAGCCGCTGTCTGCAAGGAGATTGTACATTCTGCCCTTAACTGCGTCTGTGGTAAAGGAGGCAAACGCAATGTTGGCATTTATTTCAAGGGGAATAGAATATAAAAGCAAGGAGATAATGCTGAGGCTTTATAAGACACTAGTCAGGCCACACTTAGAGATTGTCAATAGCTTTGGCCCCAAATCTCAGAAAGGATGTGTTGTCATTGGAGAGAGTCCAGAGGAGGTTCATGAGGATGATACCGGAAATGAAGGGGTTAACATATGAGGAGTGTTTGGCAGCTTTGGGCCTGTACTCACTGGAATTTAGAAGAATGCATGGGGATCTCATTGAAACCTATCGAATGTTGAAAGGACTAGATAGGGTGGATGTGGAGAGGATGTTTCCTCTGGTGGGAGTATCTAGAACTAGAGCGCACAGCCTCAAAATTGATGGGCGACCTTTCAGAACAGGGGCAGAGGTTACTTCGAATTTTTTAGCCAGAGAGTAGTAAATTTGTGGAATGCTCTGCCACAGACTGTGCTGGAGGCCAAGTCTGTGGGTGTATTTACGGCGAAAGCTGATCATTTCCTGTTCGGTCAGGGCATCAAAGGATAAAGCGAGAAGGCAGGTGTATGGGGTTGAGTGGGATCTGGGATCAGCCATCAGCCATGATGGAATGGCAGAGCAAACTCAATGGGCTGAATGGCCTAATTCTGCTCCTGTGTCTTATGGTCTTATAACCACGAGGGTTTCTTCCAGGTGTTCCAGACTCCCCCCACATTCCAAAGACAGGGTTAGCGGGTTGTGGGCATGCGATGTTGCCGTTGGAAGCCCAGCACACCCTCGGACTGTGTTTGCCAACGACGCATTTCACTGTGTTTTGACGTACTGGTGACAAATAAAGTTCATCTTTAATCGTTTGACTCTCTCTCTCTCGCTGAGGAAGGTCCCAGTCTGTCCGCCTGCCCGTGTGCCTCACTCCGCCCTGGCCACCCCGCGCCCAGTTGTGGCCCAGCTCCTGCTGCCTGTGGCTCTGGGCTGCTCAGCTGAAGACGATGTGAATCTGCGGCTCAGGGAGGGCGTGGGGCGGAAGGTCACTGGGGGAAAGCAGCGGACGACGCCTGGGGCCCTCTGATCTCCCCTGAGCCAAGTCTGACTCAACACAGAGACCTCCTCGGAGTTGATCAATAATTTAATGAAAGTTCAGTGAAAAGTAAATATCATACAATGAGTTAGACGGGCTGCCAACCCGGTGAGAGGTACATGCGATGTGGGAACTCTCCACCCTGCCCAGGGCAGACTGCTCCCACCCCCACAGGGTCAGGGCACTGGGACACTGCAGTCAGGCACGGAGGGGGCCTTAAATTCTCCCCACCCCTGACTGAACCACCACACTAACTCTAGGCTGTATTGCAAGTCACAGCCCCCTCACCCTGCAGGGTCAGAGCACCGGGACATTGTAGTCAGGTGGAGAGGGGGAGGAGGGGGAGGGAACAGATCTCTACCCTCCCCACCCTACCCATTGCCAGACCACTGGACAGCCAATGGCTGTGATTCCCATTGGGACACTGTGCTGCCACTGGAGTGAAATAAGTCAGGGCTGCTGTTGGAATAGTGTTCCCACTCTCTGGGTACCAGATAATGCAGCCAGGGTCAGGATCAGAACAAAGGGTGCAGGGGGAAGTTGAGTGCTATGGATAGAGTGCTCTCCCTCTGTCTCAGTCCAGGGTACGGCTGGCTCAGGAGCTGAGCTGAGGTTCCCGCTGGGGCAGTGTTTCCTCTCTCGGTACCCCAGGCATCAGAAAGCTGAGCTGGGGTTCCCGCAGGGCGGTGCTCTCCTTCTGTCTCGTCTTGGGGTTATGGGTTGTTCAGGAGCTGGGCTGAGCTGGGGGTCCTGTTGGGGCAGTGCTCTCCCTCTGTCTCGGTTTGGTGTACAGGTTGATCGGGAGCTGAGCTGGGGGTCCCGTTGGGGCAGTGCTCTCCCTCTGTCTCGGTTTGGGGTTATGGGTTGATCAGGAGCTGAGCTGGGGGTCCCGTTGGGGCAGTGCTCTCCCTCTGTCTCGGTTTGGTGTACAGGTTGATCAGGAGCTGAGCTGGGGGTCCCGTGGGGGTAGTGCTCTCTCCCCTGTCTCGGTTTGGGGTTATGGGTTGCTCAGGAGCTGGGCTGAGCTGGGGGTCCTGCTGGGGCAGTGCTCTCCCTCCATTTCGGTTTGGGCTTCGGGTTGCTCAGGAGCTGGGCTGAGCTGGGGGTCCTGTCGGGGCAGTGCTCTCCCCCCTTTCTCGGTTTGAGGTTATGGGTTGCTCAGGAGCTGAGCTGGGGGTCCCGTGGGGGTAGCGCTTCCCTCTCTCTTGCCCTGCAGTACCCTGGCCAGTTCCAGAGTTGAGCTGAGATCCCGGAGATATTCCCTCAAGGTCAGTATCCATCTGGGACAGAGATTCTCCTCTCTCAGCCTGTGTTCAGGAGCTGAGCCAGGCATGTTGGAGACATTCAGAGTTAGGGGTTCCTGTGGGTCAGTGCTCTCTCTCTCTCTCTCTGTCAGCCCGGGGCATCCCAGCCGGCTCTGGTCAGGAGCTGAGCCAGGGGTGGCGGAGGCAGTCAAGGGCGGTGGCACGGTGCTCGGGCACATACTCCAGCATGGGCAGCAGGAACTGAGTGAACTGAGCGGCCAACTCGAGTGGCCAGTCGTACTTCTCCACCAGAACCTCGTACAGTGGCCAAGGCTTCAACTGCTTAATATGGCGCAGGTCTCCTAGGGAGGACAAGAGGAGAAAGGAGGGACAGGGTGGAGGGAGGGAGGGAGTGTGGGTAAGGAGGGCAAAAATAAACAAGAAAACCATTTAGAACAAAATTATTCTTCTGTATTTTGTGAAGCTCCCTCCACACTGTCCCATCACACACTCTCAGGGTCAGACACAGAGTGAAACTCCCTCCACACCATCCCATCACACACTCCCGGGGTCAGACACAGAGTGAATCTCCCTCCACACCGTCCCATCACACACTCCCAGGGTCAGACACACAGTGAATCTCCCTCCACACCGTCCCATCACACACTCCCGGGGTCAGACACAGAGTGAATCTCCCTCCACACCGTCCCATCACACACTCCCAGGGTCAGACACACAGTGAATCTCCCTTCACACTGTCCCATCACACACTCCCAGGATCAGACACAGAGTGAAGCTCCCTCCACACCGTCCCATCACACACTCCCAGGGTCAGACACAGAGTGAAGCTCCCTCCACACCGTCCCATCACACACTCCCGGGGTCAGACACAGAGTGAAGCTCCCTTCACACTGTCCCATCACACACTCCCGGGGTCAGACACAGAGTGAATCTCCCTCCACACCGTCCCATCACACACTCCCGGGGTCAGACACAGAGTGAAGCTCCCTTCACACTGTCCCATCACACACTCCCGGGGTCAGACACAGAGTGAATCTCCCTCCACACCGTCCCATCACACACTCCCAGGGTCAGACACAGAGTGAAGCTCCCTCCACACCGTCCCATCTCACACTCCTGGGGTCAGACACAGAGTGAAGCTCCCTCCACACCATCCCATCACACACTCCCGTGGGCCTAACCATTCCCATCCACGTGTCTATCTAAGAGTCTCTTAATTGCCCTAATGTATCTTCCATCACCCTAGGCAGGGTGTTCCACACATCTAACACTGCTAAAAAAAAACCTACCTGACATACCCCTTCCCCCTACTTTTCTCTAACTACCTTAAAGTTATACCCTTTGGTAGAGTTGGTCAATCTCAACACAGTTTCTTAAGCCTCCGCCTCGAGCCCTCCAGTGCCAGTAACATCTTTGTGAATTATTTCTGGCTTCCGACAGCCTTTCTCTGTACACAGTGCTCCAAATGCAGACTCACCAACAACAACAAGGTCTCGTACTCAGCCCCACCCGATGAAGGCCAGCGTCACTACCCTGTCTACCCAATACCATTTTTAGGAAACCAGATACCCTGCCCCTCAGTCTCCACTACCATTTACCCTGCATATCCTTGCTCCTTTAACTTAGCACACTTTGAACTCGTCTTGAGTCATAGAACCCTATAGCAGAGAAACAAGCCTGTCGGCCCAGCTAGTTTGTGCCTCGTGCATCAACCTGCACCCTCCATATCTCCAAATTTCCCTTTAATGTTGAAATAAAAGTCACATCCACCACTTCCGCTGGCAGCTCATTCCACTCTCACCACCCTCTGCGTGATGAAGTTCCTCCCTCATGTCCCCTTAAACACTTCACCTTTCACCCTTAACCCATGACCTCTAGTTGTGTCTCACTCAAACTCAGTGGAAAACGCTTGCTTCAATTTACCCCTCATAATTTTGTAAATCTCTATCAAATTTCTCCTCCATCTCCCATACTCCAGGGAATTCATTGTGTGGGCTGCTTTTGCACCTGACCCAGAGCCTGCAAATAACGTTCCTTACTGTTCACTAAACAACCAAATTTGTTTTCAGAAAGACTAAAAATAAGACATGAAATTATAGGCTGGTGAGGCTGGAATCAGTAGTGGGTAAGTTATTGGAAGGTATTCTAAGGGACCAGGTATACAAGTATTTGGGGAGGCAGGGCCTGATTAGAGATAGTCCACACGGCACTGTGCGTAGTAGATTGTGTCTAGCCAATCTTACAGAGTTTTGAGGGAGTTACTAGGAAAGCTGATGAAGGTAAGGCAGTGGATGCTGTCTGCATGCACTTTGACAAGGTTCCGCATGGGAAGCTGGTCAAGAAGACGAGAACTAGAGGTCATAAGGTTATGGGTGAAGGGTGATTGAGAACCCTTGGTTTAAGGGGGAATTTCTTCACTCAGCGAGTGTGTAACAACCTGCATCAGAACTGGTGGATGTGGGTTTGACTGCAATGTTTGAGAGGAGTTTGGATAGGTACATGGAGGCCCTGGCCCAGGTGGAATAACAGCTTGGCACAGACGGGATGGCCTGAGTGGGCAGATTCTCTGCTGGAGTGTTCCCTGACTCCAGGTTTGGTGTGAGCCACAAAGTTGTGGGTAGAGCTGAAGATAGCACCAGAGGGCGACTCCTCTCAGCTCACCAGCGAAACAGTTAAAATCTTCCTACTCTAACGTCTCTATTTTCCTTTCAGAGCTGCTGCATCCCGCGTCTTTGATGGACTGCGGCACTTCCGCACAACGGCATGTTCCTGTTCTTGGAGCTCGCCGATCAGCTGCGTTTTGGCATGCCCATGTTCGGCCTGAAGTTGGGTGCCTTTGGGACCTGTGGGCACAAGTTCTCACCAGTGTCACGTTCTGGAGCCAGAACATTGAAGACAGCAAGAGTGACTGTCGGAGGGCTTGGCACTCAGTAATCAATGTGCCAATTCTCGAGTCAGGGAACTCAAAATAAAAAAGCAACTCTTCAGACTGACTGTAACATCGAAATAACAGCTGTTGTCTCCCCTCTGCTGTGGAAAGAGGTCTATCTATCTCTCCCTAATAAGTGGGATGTCAAAGTGTTGGAGTGAACAGTTAGTTTTTGATGGACTGTAGACCATGGTCTCTCTTTGGCAGCTTTGCTGGCATGGTGGGTGATGGGGATGCTAGAATAAGTGAGGGGAGGGGGAGACGGTGAGGGTTAATGCAGCTTGCGCATGAGAGCCGGCTCAGGGCTTTAGGGTTCTTGTGTTTTTTTTCTGTCATTCATTCTTTGGGTTTTTTCCTTCTGTTTTGTATATTTCAGGTTGTATATTGTATACATTCTCTGATATTAATTTACTAACCATGCAACCTACATTTTTAACCAAGGCATTGATAACTCATGAGGGCCACTGGCACACTACTGGTCTCCAGTCTGAAACACAGAAAACCTGCAGCACAATACAGGCCCTTCGGCCCACACAGCTGTGTCCAACATGTCCTTACCTTAGAAATTACCTAGGGTTACCTATAGCCCTCTATTTTTCTGAGCTCCATGTAGCTATCCAGGAGTCTCTCAAAAGACCCTATCGTATCCACCTCCAGCACTGTTGCCGGCAGCCCAGTCCACACACTCACCACTCTCTGCGTAAAAAACTTACCCCTGACATCTCCTCTGCACCTAGTTCCAAGCACCTTAAAACTGTGCCCTCTCATGCTAGCCATTTCAGCCCTGGGAAAAAACCTCTGACTATCCACACGATCAATGCCTCTCATCTTCTTATATGGCCAGCTGGTGGCGCAGTGAGATCAGCGCCAGGCACCGGAGCGAAGGTTCCCGAGTTCGAATCCAGGTCAGGCCACCCCCGAGCACGCTTTCCATCCATGCCGGGTTGAGTGTCGAGCTAGCCACTCGGCCTCATAAAAAATACAAGGGTCGAGTCAGGAACGTTCATAAAGTGAACCGGTTAATCCTGTCACCATGTGCCAGATAAGAATGGCTGAATGTCTGGTACGACACGCTTAAAAAAAAATCTTATATACCTCTATCAGGCCACCTCTCATCCTCCGCCGCTCCAAGGAGAAAAGGCTGAGTTCACTCAACCTATCCTCATAAGACATGCTCTCCAATCCAGGCAATATCCTTGTAAATCTCCTCTGCACCCCTTTTACAGCTTCCACATCCTTCCTGTAGTGAGGTAACCAGTACTCCAAGTGGGGATCTGACCAGGGTCCTATATAGAAGTAACAATATATCTCGGCTCCTGAACTCAATCCTACGGTTGATGAAGGCTAATACACCACACAGTTAACTTACATGGCAACTTTGAGTATTCTATGGACTCGGACCCCAAGATCCCTCTGATCCTCCACACTGTCAAGAGTCTTACCATTAATACTATATTCTGACATCATATTTGACCTACCAAAATGAACCACCTCACACTTATCTGGGTTGAACTCCATCTGCCACTTCTCAGCCTGGTTTTGTATCCTATCAATGTCCCTCCGTAACCTATGACAGCCCTCCACACTATCCACAACACCCCCAACCTTTATGTCATCAGCAAATTTACTAACTCATCCCTCCACTTCCTCATCCAGGTCATTTATAAAAATCACGAAAAGGGGTCCTAGAACAGATCCCTGAGGCACACCACTGGTGACCGACCTCCATGCAGAATATGATCCATCTACAACCACTCTTCTTTGGCAAGCCAGTTCTGGATCCACAAAGCAATGTCCCCTTGGATCCCATGCCTCCTTACTTTCTCAATAAGCCTTGCATGGGGTACCTTATCAAATGCCTTGCTGAAATCCATATACACTACATCTACAGCTCTACCTTCATCAATGTGTTTAGTCACATCCTCAAAAAATTCACTCAGGCTCGTAAGGCATGCCCTGCCTTTGACAAAGCCATGCTGACTATTCCTAATCATATTATGCCTCTCCAAATGTTCATAAATCTTGCCTCTCAGGATCTTTTCCCTCAACTTACCAACCACTGAAGTAAGACTCACTGGTCTATAATTTCCTGGGCTATCTCTACTCCCTTTCTTGAATAAGGGAACAACATCCGCAACCCTCCAATCCTCCGGAACCTCTCCCGTCCCCATTGATGATGCAAAGGTCATTGCCAGAGGCTCAGCAATCTCTTCCCTCACCTCCCACAGTAGCCTGGGGTACATCTCATCCTGTCCTGGAGACTTGATGCTTTCCAAAAGCTCCAGCACATCCTCTTTCTTAATGCCTATATGCTCAAGCTTTTCAATCCGCTGTAAGTCATTTCTACAATCACCAATATCCTTTTCTGTAGTGAATACTGAAGCAAAAGTATTTATTAAGTACCTCTGCTATCTCCTCTGGTTCCATACACACTTTTCCACTGTCACACTTGATTGGTCCTATTCTCTCACATCTTATCCTCTTGCTCTTCACATACTTGCAGAATGCCTTGGGGTTTTCTTTAATTCTGCTCACCAAGGCCTTCTCATGCCCCCTTCTGGTTTTCTGAAGCTCCTTCCTGCTAGCCTTATAATCTTCTAGATCTCTATCATTACCTAGTTTTTTGAACCTTTTGTAAGCTTTTCTTTTCCTCTTGACTAGGTTTTCAACAGCCTTTGTACACCACAGTTCCTGTACCCTACCATCCTTTACTTGTCTCATTGGAATGTACCTATGCAGAATGCCATGCAAATATCCCCTAAAAACCAACCAACCTCAGCACCAACTCTGATCAATTGGCCAGCTCACCCCGTATGCCACGTAATCTCACCTTCCAGACCAGCTGACCAAGCAAGACCTTGCTGAAGTCTATGGTGATGGCATCTACCTTGCTGCCCTAGTCAGTCTTCTTGGTCACCTCTTCAAAACACTCAATCCGATCTGTGGGCCAGAATTTTCCAAGCACAAAGCCATGCTATTAGTTCCTGCCTTCACAATGCTGAAGATGCTGCATGTTTTGATGTATGTGACAAATATGCAGGGAGAAAATCCAAAAATCGGAGGTGCAGAAGGACTTGGGAGTCATTGTGCAGGACTCCTTAAAGGTTTAAAAAAAGATTGAATGCTTTCCTGGTGTATATGACAAATAAGCTCTAGGGCTTCCAGCCAGGTACAAGTATCAATTACAACCAATGTTTCGATGACAAACTCTGCCATCTTCAAGAAGATTCATCCCTAAGAGTTAATTTGCAGATTGAGTTGGTGGTAAGGCAGGCAAATGGAACGTTAGCATTCATTTCGCATGGACTAGAATACAAAAGCAAGGATGTTATGCTGAGGCTTTATAAGGCACTGGTCAGACCACACAAGAGTATTATGAGCAATTTGGGCCCCTTATTTAAGCAAAGGTGTGCCAGTATTGATTCACAATAATGATTCTGGGTATGGAAGGGTTAATATATGAAGAGCATTTGATGATGCAGGGTCTGTACTCGCAGAGGAAGGGACCTCACTGAAACCTATCGAATATTGAAAGGCCTAGATAGAGCGGATGTGGAGAGGATGTTACCTATAGTGAGGGAGTTTAGAACCAAAGAGATGAGGAATTTCTTTAGCCAGAGAGTAGTAAATCTGGAATTCATTGCCATGGACAGCAAATCATTGGGAATATTTAAAGCAGATGTTAATAAGCTCTTGAAAAGTTACAGGGAGAAGGCAGGAGAATGGATTGAGAGATATAATAAATCAGCCATGCTAGAATGGTGGAGCAGACTTAATGGGCTGAATGGTTTCATTCTCCTCCTGTCTTATGGTCGAAATGGAAGAACATTACAGCTCAATAACAGGCCCTTCAGCCCACAATGTTATGTTGACCCTTTAATTTACTCCAAGATCAACCTAGCCCCCTACATTAGGCTTCCATATTTCTATTATCCACGAGTCTCTCAAGTGTTTCTAATACAGTAGATCTGCCTCTATCACCACCCTGGCTGTGCATTCCACACACCCACCACTCTCTGACATCCTCTCTCTACTTTCCTCCAATCATGTTAAACTTATCACTATTATGCACCGTGTCCTATGATGTGGGCAATCCATGACCATGATTGTTCTTGGTACATTTTTCTACATAAATGCTTTGCCATTCCATCTTCTGGGCAATGTCTTTACAAGACGGGTGACCCCAGCCTCTCTACCAATACTCTTCAGAGATTGTCTGCTTGGCATCAGTGGTCACATAACCAGGACTTGTGATCTGCACCATCCACCACCTGCCCCCATGGTTTCAAAATTGGCTGGCTGACAGGAAACTGAGGGTAGCGACTAACGGGTCCCTTTCGGAATGGCAGTGGGGTACAGCAGGGTTCAGTGCTGGGACCGCAGCTGTTTACAATATACATTAATGATTTAGATGAAGGGATTAAAAGTAACATTAGTAAATTTGCCGATGACACAAAGCTGGGTGGCAATGTGAAATGTGAGGAGGATTTTATGAGAATGCAGGGTGACTTGGACAGGCTGGGTGAGTGGGCAGATGCATGGCAGATGTAGTTTAATGTGGATAAATGTGAGGTTATCCACTTTGGTGGTAAGAACAGGAAGGCAGATTATTATCTAAATGGAGTCAAGTTAGGAAAAGGGGAAGCACAACGAGATCTAGGTGTTCTTGTACATCAGTCACTGAAAGCAAGCATGCAAGTACAGCAGGCAGTGAAGAAAGCTAATGGCATGCTGGCCTTCATAACAAGGGGAATTCAGTATAGGAGCAAAGAGGTCCTTCTGCAGTTGTACAGGGCCCTGGTGAGACCACACCTGGAGTACTGTGTGCAGCTTTAGTCTCCAAATTTGAGGAAGGACATTCTTGCTATTGAGGGAGTGCAGCGTAGGTTCACATGGTTAATTCCCGGGATGGCGGGGCTGTCATATGTCGAAAGATTGGAGCGACTGAGCTTGTATACACTGGAATTTAGAAGGATGAGAGGGGATCTGATTGAAACATATAAGATTATTAAGGGATTGGACACGCTGGAGGCAGGAAGCATGTTCCCGCTGATGGGTGAGTCCAGAACCAGAGGCCACAGTTTAAGAATAAGGGGTACGCCATTTAGAACGGAGCTGAGGAAAAACTTTTTCACCCAGAGAGTGGTGGATATGTGGCACGCTCTGCCCCAGGAGGCTGTGGAGGCCAAGTCTCTGGATGTTTTCAAGAAAGAGATGGATAGAGCTCTTAAAGATAGCGGAATCAAAGGATATGGGGAGAAGGCAGGAACTGGATACTGATTGTGGATGATCAGCCGTGATCACAGTGAATGGCGGTGCTGGCTTGAAGGGCTGAATGGCCTACTCCTGCACCTATTGTCTATTGACCCTGATCAGGTGAGGGGGGGACGGGGTTTAAACCGTGTGCTACACCTTACCCAAGGGTGAGCTTCAGGCCAGCGGAGGGAAGAGTGCTTTAGGTAGAGACGTACCTCCACCTCACCACCCATTTATACCCTCTTATATTAACCATTTCCGCCCTATGCACCACTGTAAACACAATGCTAACACATCTTCGGGGTGTCGGAGTTCAGAGTTCAATGCTGGTACCATCTGTAAGGAGTTTGCACATTATCCTCTGGCTGCTCTGGTTTAATTGGTCATTGTAAATTGTCCTGTGATTAGGCTAGGGTTAAATATGAGGGACGCTGGGTGGCGCGGCTCATGGGCTGGAAAGGGCCTGTTCCATGCTGAATCTCTAAGAGAAATAAACACAAGTCTCTGGCTGTCCATTCAATTTATGTCTTGTATCATCATGTACATCTCCATCAAGTCACGTCTCATCCTCCTTCGCTTCAGAAAGAAAACTCAACCTTTCCTCATAAGACGTGCTCTCCAATCCAGGCAGCATCTTGGTAAATCTCCTCTGCACCCTCTCTAAAGCTTCCACATCCTCCCTATAATGAGGTGACCAGAACTGAACACAATACTCCAAGTGTGATCCAACCAGGGCTTTATAGAGCTGCAACGTCACCTTGAACATGGTCCTCCAACTAATGAAGGTCAACACATAGTACACCTTCTTAATCACCTGCACAGCAACTTTGAAGAATCTATGGACGTGGACCCCAAGATCTCTGTTCCTCCAGAATACCAAGAGTTCTGTGACCTTGCATTCATCTTTTCAAAGTGAACCACCTCACACTTTTCCATCTGCCACTTCCTAGCCCATCTCTGCATCCTGTCAATGTCCCATTGTAACTTACAACAGCCCTCTACACAATCCACAATGCCACCAACCTTCATGCCACCTGAACACTTACAGAGGACACTTCATGGTGCTGCAGCATTTGATGTGGAAATGCGGTGAAGATCTGTCCAAGTGCGAGGTTGGCAGCGCACATAGTGCCATGACTTACCCCTGCGATTGAAGAATTCCCGGGAATACCGTCCGGATAACGCAAACTGTACCGGGATGTTGCCCAGCAACTCGATCATATGAGCGATGTGGTCTGTAAAGGAGAGCACACATCAGTCACAGAGGGAGCCTTCCACCCAGTGGGTACAACCAAACTGCCTGGCAAGGCACAGGAAGCCCCCAGCGACAGCGGCTGGCCTCACACCACCAGGGAGACACCCCACAGTTTCTCCGTCCCTCCCACAGCGTGCCACTCCCTCCTCTCATGGTGCAGTGGGTGTGGCCCTCACTCTGTCCACCCCTCCCACATGGCGGTGCTGCCCCACCTTCCCTACAAAGTCCATCCCCAGGAGACAGCCATCCCACTGCCCTGAATCCGAGCACAACAGGACAACCAACAAAATTCGTCACGAACCTTCATCCCGAGTGTAATCTTCTCCCGAGTGTGGCTCAAACAGATAATCACCCGTCAGCAGCTCGAAGGCCTGGGTGGGGACAAACACACAGTCAGACACAGCTTCCCACTGAAGGCACCCCACCCTCCATACAGACCAGCGGAGAGGAGAGAGGGCCGCACTGGAGGAGGGGCACTGAAGGGGCAGCGCTAGGCTGCGGGAGGGACGGTGAGGAGGGAGCGTCACACTCCGGGAGGGGCGGTGAGGAGGGAGCGTCACACTCCGGGAGGGGCGGTGAGGAGGGAGCGTCAACTCCAAGAGGGACGGTGAGGAGGGAGCGTCACACTCCGGGAGGGACGGTGAGGAGGGAGGGTCACACTGAGGGAGGAACGGTGAGGAGGGAGTGTCACACTGTGGGAGGGACGGTGAGGAGGGAGCGTCAACTCCGAGAGGGACGGTGAGGAGGGAGCGTCACACTCCAGGAGGGACGGTGAGGAGGGAGCGTCACACTGCGGGAGGGACGGTGAGGAGGGAGCGTCACACTCCGGGAGGGACGGTGAGGAGGGAGGGTCACACTGAGGGAGGAACGGTGAGGAGGGAGCGTCACACTGCGGGAGGGACGGTGAGGAGGGAGCGTCAACTCCGAGAGGGACGGTGAGGAGGGAGCGTCACACTCCGGGAGGGACGGTGAGGAGGGAGCGTCACACTGCGGGAGGGACGGTGAGGAGGGAGCGTCACACTGCGGGAGGGACGGTGAGGAAGGAACATTACACTGCGAGAGGGACGGTGAGAAGGGAGTGTCACACTGCGGGAGGGACGGTGAGGAGGGAGCGTCACACTGCGGGAGGGACGGTAAGGAGGGAGTGTCACACTCCGGGAGGGACGGTGAGGAGGGAGCGTCACACTGCGGGAGGGACGGTGAGGAGGGAGCGTCACACTGCGGGAGGGACGGTGAGGAAGGAACATTACACTGCGAGAGGGACGGTGAGAAGGGAGTGTCACACTGCGGGAGGGACGGTGAGGAGGGAGTGTCACACTGCGGGAGGGATGGTGAGGAGGGAGTGTCACACTGCGGGAGGGATGGTGAGGAGGGAACGTCACACTGAGGGAGGGACGGTGAGAAGGGAGCGTCACACTCCGGGAAGGGCGGTGAGGAGGGAGCGTCACACTGTGGGAGGGGCGGTAAGGAGGGAGCACCACACTGCGGGAGGGATGGTGAGGAGGGAACGTCACACTGAGGGAGGGACGGTGAGAAGGGAGCGTCACACTCCGGGAAGGGCGGTGAGGAGGGAGCGTCACACTGTGGGAGGGGCGGTAAGGAGGGAGCACCACACTGCGGGAGGGATGGTGGGGGAGCGTCACACTGCGGGAGGGACGGTGAGGGAGCGTCACATTGTGGGAGGGACGGTGAGGAGGGAACGTCACACTGCGGGAGGGACGGTGAGGGAGCGTCACACTGTGGGAGGGACGGTGAGGAGGGAGTGTCACACTCCGGGAGGGACGGTGAGGAGAGAGGGTCACACTGTGGGAGGGACGGTGAGGAGGGAGCGTCACACTGTCGGAGGGACGGTGAGGAGGGAGTGTCACACTGTGGGAGGGACGGTGAGGAGGGAGGGTCACACTGAGGGAGGGACAGTGAGGAGAGAGGGCCGCACTGTCGGAGGGACGGTGAGGAGGGAGTGTCACACTGTGGGAGGGACGGTGAGGAGGGAGGGTCACACTGTGGGAGGGACGGTGAGGAGGGAGCGTCACACTGTCGGAGGGACGGTGAGGAGGGAGTGTCACACTCCGGGAGGGACGGTGAGGAGGGACAGTCACACTGTCGGAGGGACGGTGAGGAGGGAGTGTCACACTGTGGGAGGGACGGTGAGGAGGGAGGGTCACACTGAGGGAGGGACGGTGAGGAGGGAGCGTCACACTGACGGAGGGATGGTGAGGAGGGAGCATCACACTGTCGGAGGGGCAGTGAGGAGGGAGGGTCACACTGACGGAGGGATGGTGAGGAGGGGGCACTGTATTGAAAGATGGGCAGGACCTGGTTATAAGCCCCAGACTATAAGGAGTTGTCACTGAGTCCCCACTCCCCACGATGCAGGCACCACCTACCATACAGGCCGTGCTCCATATATCAGCCGGTGGCCCGTACCCAGCCCCCAGCAATACCTCCAGCGACCGGTACTGCCGTGTTTGCACGTCCTCTGTAAAGTGTTTGTACTGTGGGGAGAGGAAACTGGTCAGTGTGGCTGCTGCCAGGTGTACCTCACCCCTCACACCCCACCCCCACACCCCAACACTCACCATCCTCGCCCCTCAGCCTCACACCCATACCATCACACTCCCACCCCACCCTCACACCCACACCATCACACTCCCACACCATCACACCCCACCCTCACACCCCTCACACCCACACCATCACACCCCACCCCTCACACCCACACCATCACACTCCCACCCCACCCTCACACCCCTCACACCCACACCATCACACCCCACCCCCGCACCCCAACACTCACCATCCTCGCCCCTCAGCCTCGCACCCACACCATCACACTCCCACCCCACCCTCACCCCCCCACCATCACACTCCCACCCCTCACACCCACACCATCACACTCCCACCCCACCCTCACCCTCACACCCACACCATCACACTCCCACCCCACCCTTGCCCCCACCACCATCACACTCCCACCCGTCACAGCCCAACACTCACTATCCTTGCCCCCCCTCATACTCACACCATCACACTCCCAACCCCTATACACCATCCTCGCCCTCACACCCCCACCCCTCACCCTCCCCAGCACTCACCACCCAACAGGCATTTCCCAGGTCCGCAATCTTCACCCGGATGTTGCCGGCATTCCGAGGGTCCAGCGGGTTCGTTAGGAAGTCCGAGGCACTGAACGAGTCTGTGGTGGTGCGTGCGCGGGAGGAGTCCAGGAGATTTGTTAGCAGCCGGTACCAACCCTCCCGCCATCCACTCCCTTAACCCTAACCCCACAAAGTGCTCAGTCCCGACATTACCCTTGGTCCACCTCACCTGACCTCCCCCCCCACCCCTCCTCCCACCCTCTTGCCTGACACTCGGCCTCCAACCCCAGACTACTCTCACTCCTTCTCGCCTCCAACCATTCCCCACCCTGAAACTCACCTTCCAGCCCCTGACCCCGCCAGCTGGCAGCTCACCTGGGTGGTGGTCCCCCAGGGGGGATCCAGGGGTGGGCCTGGCCCGGCCGCTGGACGACCCGGAGAACGTGGAGCTGGATTGCGTGGAGAGCAGGGAGCTGGAGAAACCCGATACCTCAGAGTCGGGGCTGAGGAAGCGGCCGGTGCTCACGTACCCATTGCAGACCTCGGAGCCGGGGGACGAGGGGAGCTGAGGGCTGAGGATCTCCCCGGGGAGATCACGCTCACACCCGTCGGCGCCCAGCGGCTCTTTCACCACCTCCGGACCACCGGGTGGGGACTTCCCCATTCCTGAGGGGAGAGAGAGAGGTGAAAGGTCAGAGCTGGCATTTTCAGTGGACATCACAACGAGGTACAGCCCCTCGGTACAAGGAGTTGTGCTGATCCTATACCTTCTCCCTCCCTACACAGCTCTGCATCATCCACTCTGAAACGTCCCCAAGGCAGAACAACACTCAACACTGCTGGTGTCAAACCGTACAGTCTCTGCCATTCCCCTGGCTTCAGCAACCACACAGAGAGAGGGAGCTGCTTGCTCTGCATGTCCTACCGGCCTGGCTTGTGTATCACACAGACAGCTGGAAGCAATATCCATGGTTGGCCCTGGCCTTTGGAGTGCCTCACCCTCTGACTACCTTTCATGGTAGTGAGTTCCACACATCCACCACTCACTGCGTAAAAAAGCTGCCCCTGTCATCCCCCCTATACGTCCATCAAATCAGCTTAAAATGTTATCGCCTGGTGTCAGGGATAAAAGCCTCTGGCTGTCCACTTTTATCATCTTGTATACCTCTATCAAGTCACCTCAACTTCAAAGTGAAAGCCCTCGCCCACTTCTCTCTCTAATCCTAAATTTAATACTATATTTATAGGCATCCGTTAGTCTTGTGAGACTATGGATTTGTGCCTTGGGAGGTTTCCAGGGCGCAGGCCTGGGCAAGGTTGTATGGAAGACTGGCAGTTGCCCATGCTGCAAGTCTCCCCTCTCCACGCCATCAATGTTGTCCAAGGGAAGGGCATTAGGGCCAATACAGTTTGGCACCAGTGTCGTCGCAGAGCACTGTGTGGTTAAGTGCCTTGCTCAAGGACACAACACGCTGCCTCAGCTGAGGCTCGAACTAGCGACCTTCAGATCACTAGACTAACGCCTTAACCACTTGGCTACGTGCCAACACGAATACTACACACGACCTAGAAATTTGTCTCCTTACAGCAGCCACAAAACAAAGAAACCCAATAGAACCCATTGTAAAAAGACCCAATGTGCAGAAAAGAATTGCACAGACAATAAAAGCCAGCAAAAACCATTTGGAACTGAAGCTCATGAAAGTGAGCCCAGTGCCACGAAGCCAGTCATCACTGCAGTCGATCCACGAGCCGTTTAGCTGCAGGCCACAGCCTCAGTTCAGCACAGAGATGAGCAAACCTCGCGAGAGTGAGCTGGAGTGGCCCGTCCCTTTCCTCTGGCCTTTTCAAGCTGCCCAGTCATCAGCTCTTTCCTTGCTCTGGGATCTGGCCCCACCGTTTCGATGCCCATTCGGCCTCAGGCCCAGACATGCATCTCACACCTCTGAGACTTCAGTGCACTCCGCAAAAATACCAGGTGGTACAGGCGGTAAAAGCTCAGCTCCCTGTTACATGCTATTGACTACAGCGATCGCTTCCGAGGAAAAGGCTGATTAAGTTATTGCTTCGCTCGCACCAGCACCATCTTCATTTTAAAACTGAAATTCAGGCAACATCCTAGTAAATCTCCTTTGCACACAAAGCTTCCACATCCTACAATGAGGCAAATATATTATACGCTGTCACTTTTGCTTCTAAACTGTCTGTCATGGCTGCCTCTTCACCACGAGGCATCGGTGCAGCTCAGAGTCTTCTGCAAGGAGTCTGTAAATCCTCCCATGAATTAGGGTAGAATTAGGCTTGGGTTAAATCGGAGTTTGCTGAGTAGCACCCACTCCACGCTGTACGAATCTCAACAAATAAAAATACCAAACTCTCCCTTTAGAATAAAATGTCTTCTTTGGTTTCAACTAATCCAGTGTTTCCCGAAGTCCTCCCAGAAACCCCAACCACTGCTGCACTGCGGTTGTCCCTGCTACAGTGTCTGCCTGGGGGTAGAGGCGGGAGGGACGGGAAGAAGGGAGGGAGGAGTGTGGCAGAGGAAGATCAAGACCTGGGGGACTTCCTTGCTCGCTCAGGGGCTGTGCACGTACCTGGTGGTGGCCCCTCGCCCTTGGGGGCTGGTCGGGAGCCTCGGCAGCGGTCTGGGTGTGGAGCCGTGAGTTGGGTAAGCCCGGGAAGAGGCCGTGGAGCCGGAGGTGAGTGAGGCCGACGGAAGCTGCCTCCTCGAGCTGCTCGACGTGCTGGAGGTGCAGCAGCCGTTCCTCCAGCAGCTGCCGTTGTCTCTTCTGTTTCTTCCGCAGTTTCTTCTTACGGTTCTTCGACACCCTGCCTGCCTGCGGGGGGTAAAAGGCTTTTAATGGTGGCAGGTTATGTCCTCCCACCAAACTGCCCTCCTCCAATACCAAGACCCTCACCTTCCTCCCTACCCTTTGATGCCCTGCCTGCCTGAAGGGGTACTGGGGGGGAGGGGGAAGGTTGTGTTAATTCCTCCCAAACAACTCTCCTCCCCTCTCTAACCACCTCCTACGCTTCAACACCCTGCAACCCTGTGGGTGAAGGGCAGGGGATGGGAAAGCGGTATTGATGTGGGAGGGGGCTGTATTCTCCCTTCCCCAATCCTTTGACAGCCTGCCTGCCTGCGAGTGTAGAGAGTGGGTACAGGGATGTAAATACTGGTCAGAGTCCTCAACCCACTCAGGACTCTCACCCACAACAGTACTCTCTCCTCTTCAACTTCAGAACCTTTCCCCTTCTCTCTGACACTGGGACACCCTTCCCCGAACCAGCAACTCCCCCTCAACAACACCAGAACCATCTCCCCTGACTCTCCGACTATTTGGGTGGATTCCAGGTACAGAGAGCAGGTCCAGTGACTATCCTGAACAGTACAGCACAGGAACAGGCCTTTCAGCCCACTGTGGTAGCAATGTAAACCAATCCTTTCTGCATACAGTACCTATCGCTCCATTCTCTGCTTGTTTATGTGGCTAACACCTCCATCATATCTGCCACCATCACTGCCCACGCACCCACCGCTTTCTGTGTCAAGAACTTGCTCTACACATCCCCATTAACTTACCCCTCTCACCCCGAACCCATTCCCTATACTCTGGGGGAAAATACACCATCTCTGCTGCTTGACAATATTTTACAGATCTCCCCTCAGCCTGCGCTGTGTGCTGCCCCAGTAAAATCAACTGGGGGGAAGGGGAAGGAGGGGGGGAAGGGGAAGGAGAGGGGAGAGGGGATAAGTGGGGTGGGGGGTGAAGGGGGAGGGGTGTGAAGGGAGAAGGGGAGGGGAGAAGGGGGGAGGGGGAGAAGGGGGTGGGGGAGAAGGGGAAGAGGGAGGGGTGTGTGAAGGGGAGGGGTGGGGATGGAGGAAGGGGTGAAGGGGGAGGGGTGTGAAGGGGGAGGGGAGAAAGGGGGAGGGGAGAAGGGGGAGGGGGAGAAGGGGGAGGGGAGAAGGGGGGAGGGGGAGGGGAGAAGGGGAGGGGGAGAGGGGGAGAAGGGGAGGGGGAGGGGGAGAAGGGGAGGGGGAGGGGGAGAAGGGGGAGGGGGAGAAGGGGGAGGGGGAGAAGGGGGAGGGGGAGGGGGAGAAGGGGGAAGAGGGAGGGGTGTGGAGGGGTGGGGATGAAGGAGGAAGGGGTGAAGGGGAGGGGGGAAGGGGGAGAAGGGGAAGAGGGAGGGGTGTGGAGGGGTGGGGATGGAGGAAGGGGTGAAGGGGAGAAGGGGAGGGGGAGAAGGGGGAGGGGGAGAAGGGGGGAGGGGGAGAAGGAGAAGGGGGAGGTGAAAGGGGGAGGGGAGAAGAGAAGGGAGGGGAGAAGAGGGGAGGGGAGAGAGGGGAGGGGAGAAGAGGGGAGGGGAGAAGAGGGGAGGGGAGAAGAGGGGAGGGGGAGAAGGGGGTGGGGAGAAGGGGGTGGGGGAGAAGGGGGTGGGGGAGAAGGGGGTGGGGGAGAAGGGGAAGAGGGAGGGGCGTGAAGGGGAGGGGTGGGGATGAAGGAGGAAGGGGTGAAGGGGGAGGGGTGTGAAGGGGGTGAAGGGGAGGGGGTTGAAGGGGAGAGGGAGGGTGGAAGCATACTTGTTTTGCACACTAGCACTGAATATCCTGTTGGCTGTTGACATAAATGACGCATTTCACTCATGTTTCAATGTACACGTCACAATCTGAGTGAGTGTGACTCTGAATCCAAGGATTTGCTGCACATCTGGGTACAAACCTCACACTTGTCCAGATTAAACTCCGCCTGCCATTTCCTGCCCAAATTTCCGACTGAATCCTTCTTCGCTATTCATGACTCCACTAACTCCTCTGTTGACGGCCAACATTTCCACTCAGATCATTTATAGTCATAAACAAGAGTGGTCCAAAGCTCAGGCCTTTCGGCCCAATTACTGTATGTTGGCCCACAGACCCACTTCTCCTTTCTGCGGCTCATTCCAACATTGGGGAGCTTCACCACCCGCCTCAATGGGAAACACCAAACACCAGCAAGGACAATGGGTCGGAATTCTTTCGCAGCCGCCCCACAGAGGG
>NW_027274256.1:0-117556 GCF_030028105.1 Mobula birostris | reverse complement strand
GGCTTGAGTTCCTGGAGCTTGGCGTGGTATCTTCGAGGCTTGGGTTCGTGGAGCTTGGCTTAGGATATTCGAGGCTTGGGTTCCTGGAGTTTGGCTTGGGATCTTCGAGGCTTCGGTTTGTGGAGATTGGCTTGGGATTTTCGAGGCTTGGGTTCTTGCAGCTTGTCTTGGGATCTTCGAGACTTGAGTTCCTGGAGCTTGGCTTGGGATCTTTGAGACTTGGGTTCCTGGAGCTTGGTTTGGGACCGTCAAGGCTTGGGTTCCTGGAGCATGGCTTGGGATCTTCGAGACTTGGGTTCCTGGAGCTTGGCTTAGGATCTTCGACGCTTGGTTTCCTGGAGCTTGGCTGGGGATCTTCAAAGCTTGGGTTCCTGGAGCTTGGCTTGGGATCTTCGAGGCTTGGGTTCCTGGAGCTTGGCTTGGGATCCTGGAGCTTGTCTTGGGATCTTCGAGGCTTGCGTTCCTGGAGCTTAGCTTGGGATCTTCCAGGCTTGGGTTCCTGGAGCTTGGCTTGCGATCTTCGAGGCTTGGGTTCCTGGAGCTTGGCCTGGAATCTTCGAGGCTTGGGTTCCTGGAGCTTGGCTTGGGATCTTCGAGGCTTGGGTTCCTGGAGCTTGGCTTGGGAACTTCAAGGTTTGGGTTCATGGAGCTTGGCTTGGCATCTTCCAGGCTTGGGTTCCGGAGCTTGGCTTGGGATCTTCGAGGCTTGGGATCCTGGAGCTTTTCTTGGGATCTTCGAGGCTTGGATTCCTGGAGCTTAGCTTGGGACCGTCAAGGCTTGGGTTCCTGGAGCTTGGCTTGGGATTTTCGAGACTTGGGTTCCTGGAGCTTGGCTAAGGATCTTCGAGGCTTGGCTTCCTGGAGCTTGGCCTGGGATCTTCGAGGCTTGGGTTCCTGGAGCTTGGCTTGGGATATTCGAGGATTGGGTTTGTGGAGCTTGGCTTGGGATCTTCGAGGCTTGGGTTCTTGGAGCTTGGCATGGGATCTTCGAGGCTTGAGTTCCTGGAGCTTGGCTTTGGATCTTTGAGGCTTGGGTTCTTCCAGGCTTGGGTTCCTGGAGCTCGGCTTGGGATCTTCAAGGTTTGGGTTCCTGGAGCTTGGCTTGGGATCTTCGACGCTTGGGTTCCTGGAACTTGGCTTGGGATCCTGGAGCTTGGCTTGGGATCTTCGAGGCTTGGGTTCGTGGAGTTTCGCTTGGGATCTTCGAGGCTTGGGTTCCTGGAGCTTGCCTTGGGATCTTCGAGACTTGGGTTCCTGGAGCTTGGCTTGGGATCTTTCAGGCTTGGGTTCCCGGAGCTTGGCTTGGGACCGTCAAGGCTTGGGTTCCTGGAGCTTGGCTTGGGATTTTAGAGGCTTGGGTTCCTGGAGCTTGGCTTGGAATCTTCGAAGCTTGGGTTCCTGGAGCTTGGCTTGGGATGTTTGAGGCTTGGGTTCTTCCAGGCTTGGGTTCCTGGAGCTTGGCTTGGGATGTTCGAGGCTGGGGTTCCTGGAACTTGGCTTGGGATCTTCGAGGCTTGGGTTCCTAGAGCTTGGCCTGGGATCTTCGTGGCTTGGGATCCTGGAGATTGGCTTGCGATCTTCGATGCTTGGGTTCTTGGAGCTTAGCTTGGGATCCTGGAGCTTGGCTTGGGATCTTCGAGGCTTGCGTTCCTGGAGCTTAGCTTGGGATCTTCGAGGCTTGGGTTCCTGGAGCTTGGCATGGGATCTTCGAGGCTTGGGTTCCTGGAGCTTGGCCTGGGATCTTCGAGGCTTGGGTTCCTGGAGCTTGGCTTGGGATCTTCGAGGCTTGGGTTCCTGGATCTTGGCATGGGATCTTCGATGCTTGGGTTCCTGGAGCCTGGCTTGAGATCATCGAGGCTTGGGATCCAGGAGCTTGGCTTGGGATCTTCGATGCTTGGGTTCGTGGAGCTTGGCTTGGGATCTTCGAGGCTTGGGTTCCTGGAGCTTGGCTTGGGATCTTTCAGGCTTGGGTTCCTGGAGCTTGGCTTGGGACCGTCAAGGCTTGGGTTCCTGGAGCTTGGCTTGGGATTTTAGAGGCTTCGGTTCCTGGAGCTTGGCTTGGAATCTTCGAAGCTTGGGTTCCTGGAGCTTGGCTTGGGATGTTTGAGGCTTGTGTTCTTCCAGGCTTGGGTTCCTGGAGCTTCGCTTGGGATCTTCGAGGCTGGGGTTCCTGGAACTTGGCTTGGGATCTTCGAGGCTTGGGTTCCTAGAGCTTGGCCTGGGATCTTCGAGGCTTGGGATCCTGGAGATTGGCTTGCGATCTTCGATGCTTGGGTTCCTGGAGCTTAGCTTGGGATCCTGGAGCTTGGCTTGGGATCTTCGAGGCTTGCGTTCCTGGAGCTTAACTTGGGATCTTCGAGGCTTGGGTTCCTGGAGCTTGGCATGGGATCTTCGAGGCTTGGGTTCCTGGAGCTTGGCCTGGGATCTTCGAGGCTTGGGTTCCTGGAGCTAGGCTTGGGATCTTCGAGGCTTGGGTTCCTGGATCTTGGCTTGGGATCTTCGAGGCTTGGGTTCCTGTAGCCTGGCTTGAGATCATCGAGGCTTGCGATCCAGGAGCTTGGCTTGGGATCTTCGATGCTTGGGTTCGTGGAGCTTGGCTTGGGATCTTCGAGGCTTGGGTTACTGGAGCTTGGCTTGGGATCTTTGAGGCTTGGGTTTGTGGAGCTTAGCTTGGAATCTTCGAGGCTTGGGTTCCTGGAGCTTGGCTTGGGATCTTCGAGGCTTGAGTTCCTGGAGCTTGGCGTGGTATCTTCGAGGCTTGGGTTCGTGGAGCTTGGCTTAGGATATTCGAGGCTTGGGTTCCTGGAGTTTGGCTTGGGATCTTCGAGGCTTCGGTTTGTGGAGATTGGCTTGGGATTTTCGAGGCTTGGGTTCTTGCAGCTTGTCTTGGGATCTTCGAGACTTGAGTTCCTGGAGCTTGGCTTGGGATCTTTGAGACTTGGGTTCCTGGAGCTTGGTTTGGGACCGTCAAGGCTTGGGTTCCTGGAGCATGGCTTGGGATCTTCGAGACTTGGGTTCCTGGAGCTTGGCTTAGGATCTTCGACGCTTGGTTTCCTGGAGCTTGGCTGGGGATCTTCAAAGCTTGGGTTCCTGGAGCTTGGCTTGGGATCTTCGAGGCTTGGGTTCCTGGAGCTTGGCTTGGGATCCTGGAGCTTGGCTTGGGATCTTCGAGGCTTGCGTTCCTGGAGCTTAGCTTGGGATCTTCCAGGCTTGGGTTCCTGGAGCTTGGCTTGCGATCTTCGAGGCTTGGGTTCCTGGAGCTTGGCCTGGAATCTTCGAGGCTTGGGTTCCTGGAGCTTGGCTTGGGATCTTCGAGGCTTGGGTTCCTGGAGCTTGGCTTGGGAACTTCAAGGTTTGGGTTCATGGAGCTTGGCTTGGCATCTTCCAGGCTTGGGTTCCCGGAGCTTGGCTTGGGATCTTCGAGGCTTGGGATCCTGGAGCTTTTCTTGGGATCTTCGAGGCTTGGATTCCTGGAGCTTAGCTTGGGACCGTCAAGGCTTGGGTTCCTGGAGCTTGGCTTGGGATTTTCGAGACTTGGGTTCCTGGAGCTTGGCTAAGGATCTTCGAGGCTTGGCTTCCTGGAGCTTGGCCTGGGATCTTCGAGGCTTGGGTTCCTGGAGCTTGGCTTGGGATATTCGAGGATTGGGTTTGTGGAGCTTGGCTTGGGATCTTCGAGGCTTGGGTTCTTGGAGCTTGGCATGGGATCTTCGAGGCTTGAGTTCCTGGAGCTTGGCTTTGGATCTTTGAGGCTTGGGTTCTTCCAGGCTTGGGTTCCTGGAGCTCGGCTTGGGATCTTCAAGGTTTGGGTTCCTGGAGCTTGGCTTGGGATCTTCGACGCTTGGGTTCCTGGAACTTGGCTTGGGATCCTGGAGCTTGGCTTGGGATCTTCGAGGCTTGGGTTCGTGGAGTTTCGCTTGGGATCTTCGAGGCTTGGGTTCCTGGAGCTTGCCTTGGGATCTTCGAGACTTGGGTTCCTGGAGCTTGGCTTGGGATCTTTCAGGCTTGGGTTCCCGGAGCTTGGCTTGGGACCGTCAAGGCTTGGGTTCCTGGAGCTTGGCTTGGGATTTTAGAGGCTTGGGTTCCTGGAGCTTGGCTTGGAATCTTCGAAGCTTGGGTTCCTGGAGCTTGGCTTGGGATGTTTGAGGCTTGGGTTCTTCCAGGCTGGGGTTCCTGGATCTTGGCTTGGGATGTTCGAGGCTGGGGTTCCTGGAACTTGGCTTGGGATCTTCGAGGCTTGGGTTCCTAGAGCTTGGCCTGGGATCTTCGAGGCTTGGGATCCTGGAGATTGGCTTGCGATCTTCGATGCTTGGGTTCCTGGAGCTTAGCTTGGGATCCTGGAGCTTGGCTTGGGATCTTCGAGGCTTGCGTTCCTGGAGCTTAGCTTGGGATCTTCGAGGCTTGGGTTCCTGGAGCTTGGCATGGGATCTTCGAGGCTTGGGTTCCTGGAGCTTGGCCTGGGATCTTCGAGGCTTGGGTTCCTGGAGCTTGGCTTGGGATCTTCGAGGCTTGGGTTCCTGGATCTTGGCTTGGGATCTTCGAGGCTTGGGTTCCTGGAGCCTGGCTTGAGATCATCGAGGCTTGGGATCCAGGAGCTTGGCTTGGGATCTTCGATGCTTGGGTTCGTGGAGCTTGGCTTGGGATCTTCGAGGCTTGGGTTCCTGGAGCTTGGCTTGAGATCTTTGAGGCTTGGGTTTGTTGAGCTTAGCTTGGGATCTTCGAGGCTTGGGTTCCTGGAGCTTGGCTTGGGATCTTCGAGGCTTGAGTTCCTGGAGCTTGGCGTGGTATCTTCGAGGCTTGGGTTCGTGGAGCTTGGCTTAGGATATTCGAGGCTTGGGTTCCTGGAGCTTGGCTTGGGATCTTCGAGGCTTCGGTTTGTGGAGCTTGGCTTGGGATTTTCGAGGCTTGGGTTCTTGCAGCTTGTCTTGGGATCTTCGAGACTTGAGTTCCTGGAGCTTGGCTTGGGATCTTTGAGACTTGGGTTCCTGGAGCTTGGTTTGGGACCGTCAAGGCTTGGGTTCTTGGAGCTTGGCTTGGGATCTTCGAGACTTGGATTCCTGGAGCTTGGCTTAGGATCTTCGACGCTTGGGTTCCTGGAGCTTGGGTGGGGATCTTCAAAGCTTGGGTTCCTGGAGCTTGGCTTGGGATCTTCGAGGCTTGGGTTCCTGGAGCTTGGCTTGGGATCCTGGTGCTTGGCTTGGGATTTTCGAGGCTTGCGTTCCTGGAGCTTAGCTTGGGATCTTCCAGGCTTGGGTTCCTGGAGCTTGGCTTGCGATCTTCGAGGCTTGGGTTCCTGGAGCTTGGCCTGGAATCTTCGAGGCTTGGGTTCCTGGAGCTTGGCTTGGGATCTTCGAAGCTTGGGTTCCTATAGATTGGCTTGGGATCTTTAAGGTTTGTGTTCATGGAGCTTGGCTTGGCATCTTCCAGGCTTGGGTTCCTGGAGCTTGGCTTGGGATCTTCGAGGCTTGGGATCCTGGAGCTTTTCTTGGGATCTTCGAGGCTTGGATTCCTGGAGCTTGGCTTGGGACCGTCAAGGCTTGGGTTCCTGGAGCTTGGCTTGGGATTTTCGAGACTTGGGTTCCTGGAGCTTGGCTAAGGATCTTCGAGGATTGGCTTCCTGGAGCTTGGCCTGGGATCTTCGAGGCTTGGGTTCCTGGAGCTTGGTTTGGGATATTCGAGGATTGGGTTTGTGGAGCTTGGCTAGGGATCTTCGAGGCTTGGGTTCTTGGAGCTTGGCATGGGATCTTCGAGGCTTGAGTTCCTGGAGCTTGGCTTTGGTTCTTTGAGGCTTGGGTTCTTCCAGGCTTGGGTTCCTGGAGCTCGGCTTGGGATCTTCAAGGTTTGGGTTCCTGGAGCTTGGCTTGGGATCTTCGACGCTTGGGTTCCTGGAACTTGGCTTGGGATCCTGGAGCTTCGCTTGGGATCTTCGAGGCTTGGGTTCGTGGAGCTTTGCTTGGGATCTTCGAGGCTTGGGTTCCTGGAGCTTGGCTTGGAATCTTCGAAGCTTTGGTTCCTGGAGCTTGGCTTGGGATGTTTGAGGCTTGGGTTCTTCCAGGCTTGGGTTCCTGGAGCTTGGCATGGGATTTTCGAGGCTTGGGTTCCTGGAGCTTGGCCTGGGATCTTCGAGGCTTGGGTTCCTGGAGCTTGGCTTGGGATCTTCGAGGCTTGGGTTCCTGGATCTTGGCTTGGGATCTTCGAGGCTTGGGTTCCTGGAGCCTGACTTGAGATCATCGAGGCTTGGGATCCAGGAGCTTGGCATGGGATCTTCGATGCTTGGGTTCGTGGAGCTTGGCTTGGGATCTTCGAGGCTTGGGTTCCTGTAGCTTGGCTTGGGGTCTTTGAGGCTTGGGTTTGTGGAGCTTAGCTTGGGATCTTCGAGGCTTGGGTTCCTGGAGCTTGGCTTGGGATCTTCGAGTCTTGAGTTCCTGGAGCTTGGCGTGGTATCTTCGAGGCTTGGGTTCCAGGAGCTTGGTTTGGGACCGTCAAGGCTTGGGTTCCTGGAGCTTGGCTTGGGATCTTCGAGACTTGGGTTCCTGGAGCTTGGCTTAGGATCTTCGACGCTTGGGTTCCTGGAGCTTGGCTGGGGATCTTAGAAGCTTGGGTTCCTGGAGCTTGGCTTGGGATCTTCGAGGCTTGGGTTCCTGGAGCTTGGCTTGGGATCCTGGAGCTTGGCTTGGGATCTTCGAGACTTGGGTTCCTGGAGCTTCGCTTGGGATCTTTCAGGCTTGGGTTCCTGGAGCTTGGCTTGGGACCGTCAAGGCTTGGGTTCCTGGAGCTTGGCTTGGGATTTTCGAGGCTTGGGTTCCTGGAGTTTGCTTGGAATCTTCGAAGCTTGGGCTCCTGGAGCTTGGCTTGGGATGTTTGAGGCTTGGGTTCTTCCAGGCTTGGGTTCCTGGAGCTTGGCATGGGATTTTCGAGGCTTGGGTTCCTGGAGCTTGGCCTGGGATCTTCGAGGCTTGGGTTCCTGTAGCTTGGCTTGGGATCTTTGAGGCTTGGGTTTGTGGAGCTTAGCTTGGGATCTTCGAGGCTTGGGTTCCTGGAGCTTGGCTTGGGATCTTCGAGTCTTGAGTTCCTGGAGCTTGGCGTGGTATCTTCGAGGCTTGGGTTCGTGGAGCTTGGCTTAGGATATTCGAGGCTTGGGTTCCTGGAGCTTGGCTTGGGATCTTCGAGGCTTCGGTTTGTGGAGCTTGGCTTGGGATTTTCGAGGCTTGGGTTCTTGCAGCTTGTCTTGGGATCTTCGAGACTTGAGTTCCTGGAGCTTGGCTTGGGATCTTTGAGACATGGGTTCCTGGAGCTTGGTTTGGGACCGTCAAGGCTTGGGTTCCTGGAGCTTGGCTTGGGATCTTCGACGCTTGGGTTCCTGGAGCTTGGCTGGGGATCTTAGAAGCTTGGGTTCCTGGAGATTGGCTTGGGATCTTCGAGGCTTGGGTTCCTGGAGCTTGGCTTGGGATCCTGGAGCTTGGCTTGGGATCTTCGAGGCTTGCGTTCCTGGAGCTTAGCTTGGGATCTTCCAGGCTTGGGTTCCTGGAGCTTGGCTTGCGATCTTCGAGGCTTGGGTTCCTGGAGCTTGTCCTGGAATCTTCGAGGCTTGGGTTACTGGAGCTTGGCTTGGGAACTTCGAGGCTTGTGTTCCTGGAGCTTGGCTTGGGATCTTCAAGGTTTTGGTTCATGGAGCTTGGCTTGGCATCTTCCAGGCTTGGGTTCCTGGAGTTTGGCTTGGGATCTTCGAGGCTTGGGATCCTGGAGCTTTTCTTGGGATCTTCGAGGCTTGGGTTCCTGGAGCTTGGCTTGGGACCGTCAAGGCTTGGGTTCCTGGAGCTTGGCTTGGGATTTTCGAGGCTTGGGTTCCTGCAGCTTGGCTTGGGATCTTCGAAGCTTGGGTTCCTGGAGCTTGGCTTGGGATCTTTGAGGCTTGGGTTCTTCCAGGCTTGGGTTCCTGGAGCTTGCCTTGGGATCTTCGAGAGTTGGGTTCCTGGAGCTTGGCCTGGGATCTTTCAGGCTTGGGTTCCTGGAGCTTGGCTTGGGACTGTCAAGGTTTGGGTTCCTGGAGCTTGACTTGGGATCTTCGAGGCTTGGGTTGCTGCAGCTTGGCTTGGGATCTTCGAGGCTTGCGTTCCTGGAGCTTAGCTGGGGATCTTCGAGGCTTGGGTTCCTGGAGCTTGGCTTGGGATCTTCGAGGCTTGGGTTCCTGGAGCTTGGCCTGGGATCTTCGAGGCTTAGGTTCCTGGAGCTTGGCTTGGGATCTTCGAGGCTTGGGTTCCTGGAGCTTGGCTTGGGATCTTCGAGGCTTGGGTTCCTGGAGACTGGCTTGAGATCATCAAGGCTTGGGATCCAGGAGCTTGGCTTGGGATCTTCGAGTCTTGGGTTCGTGGAGCTTGGCTTGGGATCTTTGAGGCTTGTGTTTTTGGAGCTTAGCTTGGGATCTTCGACGCTTGGGTTCCTGGAGCTTGGCTTGGGATCCTGGAGCTTGGCTTGAGATCTTCGAGGCTTGCGTTCCTGGAGCTTAGCTTGGGATCTTCCAGGCTTGGGTTCCTGGAGCTTGGCTTGCGATCTTCGAGGCTTGCGTTCCTGGAGCTTGTCCTGGAATCTTCGAGGCTTGGGTTACTGGAGCTTGGCTTGGGATCTTCGAGGCTTGGGTTCCTGGAGCTTGGCTTGGGATCTTCAAGGTTTTGGTTCATGGAGCTTGGCTTGGCATCTTCCAGGCTTGGGTTCCTGGAGCTTGGCTTGGAATCTTCGAGGCTTGGGATCCTGGAGCTTTTCTTGGGATCTTCGAGGCTTGGGTTCCTGGAGCTTGGCTTGGGACCGTCAAGGCTTGGGTTCCTGGAGCTTGGCTTGGGATTTTCGAGGTTTGGGTTCCTGCAGCTTGGCTTGGGATCTTCGAAGCTTGGGTTCCTGGAGCTTGGCTTGGGATCTTTGAGGCTTGGGTTCTTCCAGGCTTGTGTTCCTGGAGCTTGCCTTGGGATCTTCGAGAGTTGGGTTCCTGGAGCTTGGCCTGGGATCTTTCAGGCTTGGGTTCCTGGAGCTTGGCTTGGGACTGTCAAGGTTTGGGTTCCTGGAGCTTGACTTGGGATCTTCGAGGCTTGGGTTGCTGCAGCTTGGCTTGGGATCTTCGAGGCTTGCGTTCCTGGAGCTTAGCTTGGGATCTTCGAGGCTTGGGTTCCTGGAGCTTGGCTTGGGATCTTCGAGGCTTGGGTTCCTGGAGCTTGGCCTGGGATCTTCGAGGCTTAGGTTCCTGGAGCTTGGCTTGGGATCTTCGAGGCTTGGGTTCCTGGATCTTGGCTTGGGATCTTCGAGGCTTGCGTTCCTGGAGTCTGGCTTGAGATCATCGAGGCTTGGGATCCAGGAGCTTGGCTTGGGATCTTCGAGTCTTGGGTTCGTGGAGCTTGGCTTGGGATCTTTGAGGCTTGTGTTTTTGGAGCTTAGCTTGGGATCTTCGAGGCTTGGGTTCCTGGAGCTTGGATTGGGATCTTCGAGGCTTGCGTTCCTGGAGCTTGGCGTGGGATCTTCGAGGCTCGGGTTCGTGGAGCTTGGCTTGGGATATTCGAGGCTTGGGTTCCTGGAGCTTGACTTGGGATCTTTGAGGCTTCGGTTTGTGGAGCTTAGCTTGGGATCTTCGAGGCTTGGGTTCCTGGAGGTTGGCGTGGGATCTTCGAGGCTTGGGTTCGTGGAACTTGGCTTGGGATCTTCGAGGCTTGGGTTTGTGGAGCTTGGCTTGGGATCTTCGAGGCTTGGGTTCTTGGAGCTTGTCTTGAGATCTTCCAGGCTTAGGTTCCTGTAGCTTGGCTTGGGATCTTCGAGGCTTGGGTTCCTGGATCTTGGCTTGGGAACTTCGAGGCTTGGGTTCCTGGAGTCTGGCTTGAGATCATCGAGGCTTGGGATCCAGGAGCTTGGCTTGGGATCTTCGAGTCTTGGGTTCGTGGAGCTTGGCTTGGGATCTTTGAGGCTTGTGTTTTTGGAGCTTAGCTTGGGATCTTCGAGGCTTGGGTTCCTGGAGCTTGGATTGGGATCTTCGAGGCTTGCGTTCCTGGAGCTTGGCGTGGGATCTTCGAGGCTTGGGTTCCTGGAGCTTGGCTTGGGATCTTTGAGGCTTGGGTTTGTGGAGCTTAGCTTGGGATCTTCGAGGCTTGGGTTCCTGGAGCTTGGCGTGGGATCTTCGAGGCTTGGGTTCGTGGAACTTGGCTTGGGATCTTCGAGGCTTGGGTTTGTGGAGCTTGGCTTGGGATCTTCGAGGCTTGGGTTTGTGGAGCTTGGCTTGGGATCTTCGAGGCTTGGGTTCTTGGAGCTTGTCTTGGGATCTTCGAGACTTGAATTCCTGGAGCTTGGCTTGGGATCTTTGAGACTTGTGTTCCTGGAGCTTGGCTTGGGACCGTCAAGGCTTGGGTTCCTGGAGCTTGGCTTGGGATCTTCGAGACTTGGGTTCCTGGAGTTTGGCTTGGGACCGTCAAGGTTTGGGTTCCTGGAGCTTGACTTGGGATCTTCGAGGCTTGGGTTGCTGCAGCTTGGCTTGGGATCTTCGAGGCTTGCGTTCCTGGAGCTTAGCTTGGGATCTTCGAGGCTTGGGTTCCTGGAGCTTGGCTTGGGATCTTCGAGGCTTGTGTTCCTGGAGCTTGGCCTGGGATCTTCGAGGCTTGGGTTCCTGGAGCTTGGCTTGGGATCTTCGAGGCTTGGGTTCCTGGATCTTGGCTTGGGATCTTCGAGGCTTGGGTTCCTGGAGTCTGGCTTGAGATCATCGAGGCTTGGTATCCAGGAGCTTGGCTTGGGATCTTCGAGGCTTGGGTTCGTGGAGCTGGGCTTGGGATCTTTGAGGCTTGGGATTTTGGAGCTTAGCTTGGGATCTTCGAGGCTTGGGTTCCTGGAGCTTGGCTTGGGATCTTTGAGGCTTGGGTTTGTTGAGCTTAGCTTGGGATCTTCGAGGCTTGGGTTCCTGGAGCTTGGTTTGGGATCTTCGAGGCTTCAGTTCCTGGAGCTTGGCGTGGTATCTTCGAGGCTTGGGTTCGTGGAGCTTGGCTTAGGATATTCGAGGCTTGGGTTCCTGGAGCTTGGCTTGGGATCTTCGAGGCTTCGGTTTGTGGAGCTTGGCTTGGGATTTTCGAGGCTTGGGTTCTTGCAGCTTGTCTTGGGATCTTCGAGACTTGAGTTCCTGGAGCTTGGCTTGGGATCTTTGAGACTTGGGTTCCTGGAGCTTGGTTTGGGATCTTCGAGAGTTGGGTTCCTGGAGCTTGGCCTGGGATCTTTCAGGCTTGGGTTCCTGGAGCTTGGCTTGGGACTGTCAAGGTTTGGGTTCCTGGAGCTTGACTTGGGATCTTCGAGGCTTGGGTTGCTGCAGCTTGGCTTGGGATCTTCGAGGCTTGCGTTCCTGGAGCTTAGCTTGGGATCTTCGAGGCTTGGGTTCCTGGAGCTTGGCTTGGGATCTTCGAGGCTTGGGTTCCTGGAGCTTGGCCTGGGATCTTCGAGGCTTAGGTTCCTGGAGCTTGGCTTGGGATCTTCGAGGCTTGGGTTCCTGGAGCTTGGCTTGGGATCTTCGAGGCTTGGGTTCCTGGAGACTGGCTTGAGATCATCAAGGCTTGGGATCCAGGAGCTTGGCTTGGGATCTTCGAGTCTTGGGTTCGTGGAGCTTGGCTTGGGATCTTTGAGGCTTGTGTTTTTGGAGCTTAGCTTGGGATCTTCGACGCTTGGGTTCCTGGAGCTTGGCTTGGGATCCTGGAGCTTGGCTTGAGATCTTCGAGGCTTGCGTTCCTGGAGCTTAGCTTGGGATCTTCCAGGCTTGGGTTCCTGGAGCTTGGCTTGCGATCTTCGAGGCTTGGGTTCCTGGAGCTTGTCCTGGAATCTTCGAGGCTTGGGTTACTGGAGCTTGGCTTGGGATCTTCGAGGCTTGGGTTCCTGGAGCTTGGCTTGGGATCTTCAAGGTTTTGGTTCATGGAGCTTGGCTTGGCATCTTCCAGGCTTGGGTTCCTGGAGCTTGGCTTGGAATCTTCGAGGCTTGGGATCCTGGAGCTTTTCTTGGGATCTTCGAGGCTTGGGTTCCTGGAGCTTGGCTTGGGACCGTCAAGGCTTGGGTTCCTGGAGCTTGGCTTGGGATTTTCGAGGTTTGGGTTCCTGCAGCTTGGCTTGGGATCTTCGAAGCTTGGGTTCCTGGAGCTTGGCTTGGGATCTTTGAGGCTTGGGTTCTTCCAGGCTTGGGTTCCTGGAGCTTGCCTTGGGATCTTCGAGAGTTGGGTTCCTGGAGCTTGGCCTGGGATCTTTCAGGCTTGGGTTCCTGGAGCTTGGCTTGGGACTGTCAAGGTTTGGGTTCCTGGAGCTTGACTTGGGATCTTCGAGGCTTGGGTTGCTGCAGCTTGGCTTGGGATCTTCGAGGCTTGCGTTCCTGGAGCTTAGCTTGGGATCTTCGAGGCTTGGGGTTCCTGGAGCTTGGCTTGGATCTTCGAGGCTTGGGTTCCTGGAGCTTGGCCTGGGATCTTCGAGGCTTAGGTTCCTGGAGCTTGGCTTGGGATCTTCGAGGCTTGGGTTCCTGGATCTTGGCTTGGGATCTTCGAGGCTTGCGTTCCTGGAGTCTGGCTTGAGATCATCGAGGCTTGGGATCCAGGAGCTTGGCTTGGGATCTTCGAGTCTTGGGTTCGTGGAGCTTGGCTTGGGATCTTTGAGGCTTGTGTTTTTGGAGCTTAGCTCGGGATCTTCGAGGCTTGGGTTCCTGGAGCTTGGATTGGGATCTTCGAGGCTTGCGTTCCTGGAGCTTGGCGTGGGATCTTCGAGGCTCGGGTTCGTGGAGCTTGGCTTGGGATATTCGAGGCTTGGGTTCCTGGAGCTTGACTTGGGATCTTTGAGGCTTCGGTTTGTGGAGCTTAGCTTGGGATCTTCGAGGCTTGGGTTCCTGGAGGTTGGCGTGGGATCTTCGAGGCTTGGGTTCCTGGATCTTGGCTTGGGAACTTCGAGGCTTGGGTTCCTGGAGTCTGGCTTGAGATCATCGAGGCTTGGGATCCAGGAGCTTGGCTTGGGATCTTCGAGTCTTGGGTTCGTGGAGCTTGGCTTGGGATCTTTGAGGCTTGTGTTTTTGGAGCTTAGCTTGGGATCTTCGAGGCTTGGGTTCCTGGAGCTTGGATTGGGATCTTCGAGGCTTGCGTTCCTGGAGCTTGGCGTGGGATCTTCGAGGCTTGGGTTCCTGGAGCTTGGCTTGGGATCTTTGAGGCTTGGGTTTGTGGAGCTTAGCTTGGGATCTTCGAGGCTTGGGTTCCTGGAGCTTGGCGTGGGATCTTCGAGGCTTGGGTTCGTGGAACTTGGCTTGGGATCTTCGAGGCTTGGGTTTGTGGAGCTTGGCTTGGGATCTTCGAGGCTTGGGTTTGTGGAGCTTGGCTTGGGATCTTCGAGGCTTGGGTTCTTGGAGCTTGTCTTGGGATCTTCGAGACTTGAATTCCTGGAGCTTGGCTTGGGATCTTTGAGACTTGTGTTCCTGGAGCTTGGCTTGGGACCGTCAAGGCTTGGGTTCCTGGAGCTTGGCTTGGGATCTTCGAGACTTGGGTTCCTGGAGTTTGGCTTGGGACCGTCAAGGTTTGGGTTCCTGGAGCTTGACTTGGGATCTTCGAGGCTTGGGTTGCTGCAGCTTGGCTTGGGATCTTCGAGGCTTGCGTTCCTGGAGCTTAGCTTGGGATCTTCGAGGCTTGGGTTCCTGGAGCTTGGCTTGGGATCTTCGAGGCTTGTGTTCCTGGAGCTTGGCCTGGGATCTTCGAGGCTTGGGTTCCTGGAGCTTGGCTTGGGATCTTCGAGGCTTGGGTTCCTGGATCTTGGCTTGGGATCTTCGAGGCTTGGGTTCCTGGAGTCTGGCTTGAGATCATCGAGGCTTGGTATCCAGGAGCTTGGCTTGGGATCTTCGAGGCCTGGGTTCGTGGAGCTGGGCTTGGGATCTTTGAGGCTTGGGATTTTGGAGCTTAGCTTGGGATCTTCGAGGCTTGGGTTCCTGGAGCTTGGCTTGGGATCTTTGAGGCTTGGGTTTGTTGAGCTTAGCTTGGGATCTTCGAGGCTTGGGTTCCTGGAGCTTGGTTTGGGATCTTCGAGGCTTGAGTTCCTGGAGCTTGGCGTGGTATCTTCGAGGCTTGGGTTCGTGGAGCTTGGCTTAGGATATTCGAGGCTTGGGTTCCTGGAGCTTGGCTTGGGATCTTCGAGGCTTCGGTTTGTGGAGCTTGGCTTGGGATTTTCGAGGCTTGGGTTCTTGCAGCTTGTCTTGGGATCTTCGAGACTTGAGTTCCTGGAGCTTGGCTTGGGATCTTTGAGACTTGGGTTCCTGGAGCTTGGTTTGGGACCGTCAAGGCTTGGGTTCCTGGAGCTTGGCTTGGGATCTTCGAGACTTGGATTCCTGGAGCTTGGCTTAGGATCTTCGACGCTTGGGTTCCTGGAGCTTGGGTGGGGATCTTCAAAGCTTGGGTTCCTGGAGCTTGGCTTGGGATCTTCGAGGCTTGGGTTCCTGGAGCTTGGCTTGGGATCCTGGAGCTTGGCTTGGGATTTTCGAGGCTTGCGTTCCTGGAGCTTAGCTTGGGATCTTCCAGGCTTGGGTTCCTGGAGCTTGGCTTGCGATCTTCGAGGCTTGGGTTCCTGGAGCTTGGCCTGGAATCTTCGAGGCTTGGGTTCCTGGAGCTTGGCTTGGGATCTTCGAAGCTTGGGTTCCTATAGATTGGCTTGGGATCTTTAAGGTTTGGGTTCATGGAGCTTGGCTTGGCATCTTCCAGGCTTGGGTTCCTGGAGCTTGGCTTGGGATCTTCGAGGCTTGGGATCCTGAAGCTTTTCTTGGGATCTTCGAGGCTTGGGTTCCTGGAGCTTGGCTTGGGACCGTCAAGGCTTGGGTTCCTGGAGCTTGGCTTGGGATTTTCGAGACTTGGGTTCCTGGAGCTTGGCTAAGGATCTTCGAGGCTTGGCTTCCTGGAGCTTGGCCTGGGATCTTCGAGGCTTGGGTTCCTGGAGCTTGGTTTGGGATATTCGAGGATTGGGTTTGTGGAGCTTGGCTAGGGATCTTCGAGGCTTGGGTTCTTGGAGCTTGGCATGGGATCTTCGAGGCTTGAGTTCCTGGAGCTTGGCTTTGGTTCTTTGAGGCTTGGGTTCTTCCAGGCTTGGGTTCCTGGAGCTCGGCTTGGGATCTTCAAGGTTTGGGTTCCTGGAGCTTGGCTTGGGATCTTCGACGCTTGGGTTCCTGGAACTTGGCTTGGGATCCTGGAGCTTGGCTTGGGATCTTCGAGGCTTGGGTTCGTGGAGCTTGGCTTGGGATCTTCGAGGCTTGTGTTCCTGGAGCTTGGCCTGGGATCTTCGAGGCTTGGGTTCCTGGAGCTTGGCTTGGGATCTTCGAGGCTTGGGTTCCTGGATCTTGGCTTGGGATCTTCGACGCTTGGGTTCCTGGAACTTGGCTTGGGATCCTGGAGCTTGGCTTGGGATCTTCGAGGCTTGGGTTCGTGGAGCTTGGCTTGGGATCTTCGAGGCTTGTGTTCCTGGAGCTTGGCCTGGGATCTTCGAGGCTTGGGTTCCTGGAGCTTGGCTTGGGATCTTCGAGGCTTGGGTTCCTGGATCTTGGCTTGGGATCTTCGAGGCTTGGGTTCCTGGAGTCTGGCTTGAGATCATCGAGGCTTGGGATCCAGGAGCTTGGCTTGGGATCTTCGAGGCTTGGGTTCGTGGAGCTGGGCTTGGGATCTTTGAGGCTTGGGATTTTGGAGCTTAGCTTGGGATCTTCGAGGCTTGGGTTCCTGGAGCTTGGCTTGGGATCTTTGAGGCTTGGGTTTGTTGAGCTTAGCTTGGGATCTTCGAGGCTTGGGTTCCTGGAGCTTGGCTTGGGATCTTCGAGGCTTGAGTTCCTGGAGCTTGGCGTGGTATCTTCGAGGCTTGGGTTCGTGGAGCTTGGCTTAGGATATTCGAGGCTTGGGTTCCTGGAGCTTGGCTTGGGATCTTCGAGGCTTCGGTTTGTGGAGCTTGGCTTGGGATTTTCGAGGCTTGGGTTCTTGCAGCTTGTCTTGGGATCTTCGAGACTTGGGTTCCTGGAGCTTGGTTTGGGACCGTCAAGGCTTGGGTTCCTGGAGCTTGGCTTGGGATCTTCGAGACTTGGATTCCTGGAGCTTGGCTTAGGATCTTCGACGCTTGGGTTCCTGGAGCTTGGGTGGGGATCTTCAAAGCTTGGGTTCCTGGAGCTTGGCTTGGGATCTTCGAGGCTTGGGTTCCTGGAGCTTGGCTTGGGATCCTGGAGCTTGGCTTGGGATTTTCGAGGCTTGCGTTCCTGGAGCTTAGCTTGGGATCTTCCAGGCTTGGGTTCCTGGAGCATGGCTTGCGATCTTCGAGGCTTGGGTTCCTGGAGCTTGGCCTGGAATCTTCGAGGCTTGGGTTCCTGGAGCTTGGCTTGGGATCTTCGAAGCTTGGGTTCCTATAGATTGGCTTGGGATCTTTAAGGTATGGGTTCATGGAGCTTGGCTTGGGATCTTCGAGGCTTGGGTTCCTGGAGCTTGGCTTGGGATCTTCGAGGCTTGGGATCCTGAAGCTTTTCTTGGGATCTTCGAGGCTTGGGTTCCTGGAGCTTGGCTTGGGACCGTCAAGGCTTGGGTTCCTGGAGCTTGGCTTGGGATTTTCGAGACTTGGGTTCCTGGAGCTTGGCTAAGGATCTTCGAGGCTTGGCTTCCTGGAGCTTGGCCTGGGATCTTCGAGGCTTGGGTTCCTGGAGCTTGGTTTGGGATATTCGAGGATTGGGTTTGTGGAGCTTTGCTAGGGATCTTCGAGGCTTGGGTTCTTGGAGCTTGGCATGGGATCTTCGAGGCTTGAGTTCCTGGAGCTTGGCTTTGGTTCTTTGAGGCTTGGGTTCTTCCAGGCTTGGGTTCCTGGAGCTCGGCTTGGGATCTTCAAGGTTTGGGTTCCTGGAGCTTGGCTTGGGATCTTCGACGCTTGGGTTCCTGGAACTTGGCTTGGGATCCTGGAGCTTGGCTTGGGATCTTCGAGGCTTGGGTTCGTGGAGCTTTGCTTGGGATCTTCGAGGCTTGGGTTCCTGGAGCTTGCCTTGGGATCTTCGAGACTTGGGTTCCTGGAGCTTGGCTTGGGATCTTTCAGGCTTGTGTTCCTGGAGCTTGGCTTGGGACCGTCAAGGCTTGGGTTCCTGGAGCTTGGCTTGGGATTTTCGAGGCTTGGGTTCCTGGAGCTTGGCTTGGAATCTTCGAAGCTTTGGTTCCTGGAGCTTGGCTTGGGATATTTGAGGCTTGGGTTCTTCCAGGCTTGGGTTCCTGGAGCTTGGCATGGGATTTTCGAGGCTTGGGTTCCTGGAGCTTGGCCTGGGATCTTCGAGGCTTGGATTCCTGGAGCT
Source organism: Mobula birostris (assembly GCF_030028105.1). Lineage (NCBI taxonomy): Eukaryota > Metazoa > Chordata > Chondrichthyes > Myliobatiformes > Myliobatidae > Mobula > Mobula birostris. The sequence goes on along the minus strand of NW_027274256.1, from coordinate 100,251 downwards.
TGGCTTGGGATCTTCGAGGCTTGGGTTCCTGGAGCTTGGTTTGGGACCGTCAAGGCTTGGGTTCCTGGAGCTTGGCTTGGGATCTTCGAGACTTGGGTTCCTGGAGCTTGGCTTAGGATCTTCGACGCTTGGGTTCCTGGAGCTTGGCTGGGGATCTTAGAAGCTTGGGTTCCTGGTGCTTGGCTTGGGATCTTCGAGGCTTGGGTTCCTGGAGCTTGGCTTGGGATCCTGGAGCTTGGCTTTGGATCTTCGAGGCTTGCGTTCCTGGAGCTTAGCTTGGGATCTTCCTGGCTTGGGTTCCTGGAGCTTGGCTTGCGATCTACGAGGCTTGGGTTCCTGGAGCTTGTCCTGGAATCTTCGAGGCTTGGGTTACTGGAGCTTGGCTTGGGAACTTCGAGGCTTGTGTTCCTGGAGCTTGGCTTGGGATCTTCAAGGTTTTGGTTCATGGAGCTTGGCTTGGCATCTTCCAGGCTTGGGTTCCTGGAGCTTGGCTTGGGATCTTCTAGGCTTGGGATCCTGGAGCTTTTCTTGGGATCTTCGAGGCTTGGGTTCCTGGAGCTTGGCTTGGGACCGTCAAGGCTTGGGTTCCTGGAGCTCGGCTTGGGATCTTCAAGGTTTGGGTTCCTGGAGCTTGGCTTGGGATCTTCGACGCTTGGGTTCCTGGAACTTGGCTTGGGATCCTGGAGCTTGGCTTGGGATCTTCGAGGCTTGGGTTCGTGGAGCTTTGCTTGGGATCTTCGAGGCTTGGGTTCCTGGAGCTTGCCTTGGGATCTTCGAGACTTGGGTTCCTGGAGCTTGGCTTGGGATCTTTCAGGCTTGGGTTCCTGGAGCTTGGCTTGGGACCGTCAAGGCTTGGGTTCCTGGAGCTTGGCTTGGGATTTTCGAGGCTTGGGTTCCTGGAGTTTGCTTGGAATCTTCGAAGCTTGGGTTCCTGGAGCTTGGCTTGGGATGTTTGAGGCTTGGATTCTTCCAGGCTTGGGTTCCTGGAGCTTGGCATGGGATTTTCGAGGCTTGGGTTCCTGGAGCTTGGCCTGGGATCTTCGAGGCTTGGGTTCCTGTAGCTTGGCTTGGGATCTTTGAGGCTTGGGTTTGTGGAGCTTAGCTTGGGATCTTCGAGGCTTGGGTTCCTGGAGCTTGGCTTGGGATCTTCGAGTTTTGAGTTCCTGGAGCTTGGCGTGGTATCTTCGAGGCTTGGGTTCGTGGAGCTTGGCTTAGGATATTCGAGCCTTGGGTTCCTGGAGCTTGGCTTGGGATCTTCGAGGCTTCGGTTTGTGGAGCTTGGCTTGGGATTTTCGAGGCTTGGGTTCCTGGAGCTTGGCTTGGGATCTTTGAGACATGGGTTCCTGGAGCTTGGTTTGGGACCGTCAAGGCTTGGGTTCCTGGAGCTTGGCTTGGGATCTTCGAGACTTGGGTTCCTGGAGCTTGGCTTAGGATCTTCGACGCTTGGGTTCCTGGAGCTTGGCTGGGGATCTTAGAAGCTTGGGTTCCTGGAGCTTGGCTTGGGATCTTCGAGGCTTGGGTTCCTGGAGCTTGGCTTGGGATCCTGGAGCTTGGTTTGGGATCTTCGAGGCTTGCGTTCCTGGAGCTTAGCTTGGGATCTTCCAGGCTTGGGTTCCTGGAGCTTGGCTTGCGATCTTCGAGGCTTGGGTTCCTGGAGCTTGTCCTGGAATCTTCGAGGCTTGGGTTACTGGAGCTTGGCTTGGGAACTTCGAGGCTTGTGTTCCTGGAGCTTGGCTTGGGATCTTCAAGGTTTTGGTTCATGGAGCTTGGCTTGGCATCTTCCAGGCTTGGGTTCCTGGAGCTTGGCTTGGGATCTTCGAGGCTTGGGATCCTGGAGCTTTTCTTGGGATCTTCGAGGCTTGGGTTCCTGGAGCTTGGCTTGGGACCGTCAAGGCTTGGGTTCCTGGAGCTTGGCTTGGGATTTTCGAGGCTTGGGTTCCTGCAGCTTGGCTTGGGATCTTCGAAGCTTGGGTTCCTGGAGCTTGGCTTGGGATCTTTGAGGCTTGGGTTCTTCCAGGCTTGGGTTCCTGGAGCTTGCCTTGGGATCTTCGAGAGTTGGGTTCCTGGAGCTTGGCCTGGGATCTTTCAGGCTTGGGTTCCTGGAGCTTGGCTTGGGACTGTCAAGGTTTGGGTTCCTGGAGCTTGACTTGGGATCTTCGAGGCTTGGGTTGCTGCAGCTTGGCTTGGGATCTTCGAGGCTTGCGTTCCTGGAGCTTAGCTTGGGATCTTCGAGGCTTGGGTTCCTGGAGCTTGGCTTGGGATCTTCGAGGCTTGGGTTCCTGGAGCTTGGCCTGGGATCTTCGAGGCTTAGGTTCCTGGAGCTTGGCTTGGGATCTTCGAGGCTTGGGTTCCTGGAGCTTGGCTTGGGATCTTCGAGGCTTGGGTTCCTGGAGACTGGCTTGAGATCATCGAGGCTTGGGATCCAGGAGCTTGGCTTGGGATCTTCGAGTCTTGGGTTCGTGGAGCTTGGCTTGGGATCTTTGAGGCTTGTGTTTTTGGAGCTTAGCTTGGGATCTTCGACGCTTGGGTTCCTGGAGCTTGGCTTGGGATCCTGGAGCTTGGCTTGAGATCTTCGAGGCTTGCGTTCCTGGAGCTTAGCTTGGGATCTTCCAGGCTTGGGTTCCTGGAGCTTGGCTTGCGATCTTCGAGGCTTGGGTTCCTGGAGCTTGTCCTGGAATCTTCGAGGCTTGGGTTACTGGAGCTTGGCTTGGGATCTTCGAGGCTTGGGTTCCTGGAGCTTGGCTTGGGATCTTCAAGGTTTTGGTTCATGGAGCTTGGCTTGGCATCTTCCAGGCTTGGGTTCCTGGAGCTTGGCTTGGAATCTTCGAGGCTTGGGATCCTGGAGCTTTTCTTGGGATCTTCGAGGCTTGGGTTCCTGGAGCTTGGCTTGGGACCGTGAAGGCTTGGGTTCCTGGAGCTTGGCTTGGGATTTTCGAGGCTTGGGTTCCTGCAGCTTGGCTTGGAATCTTCGAGGCTTGGGTTACTGGAGCTTGGCTTGGGAACTTCGAGGCTTGTGTTCCTGGAGCTTGGCTTGGGATCTTCAAGGTTTTGGTTCATGGAGCTTGGCTTGGCATCTTCCAGGCTTGGGTTCCTGGAGCTTGGCTTGGGATCTTCTAGGCTTGGGATCCTGGAGCTTTTCTTGGGATCTTCGAGGCTTGGGTTCCTGGAGCTTGGCTTGGGACCGTCAAGGCTTGGGTTCCTGGAGCTCGGCTTGGGATCTTCAAGGTTTGGGTTCCTGGAGCTTGGCTTGGGATCTTCGACGCTTGGGTTCCTGGAACTTGGCTTGGGATCCTGGAGCTTGGCTTGGGATCTTCGAGGCTTGGGTTCGTGGAGCTTTGCTTGGGATCTTCGAGGCTTGGGTTCCTGGAGCTTGCCTTGGGATCTTCGAGACTTGGGTTCCTGGAGCTTGGCTTGGGATCTTTCAGGCTTGGGTTCCTGGAGCTTGGCTTGGGACCGTCAAGGCTTGGGTTCCTGGAGCTTGGCTTGGGATTTTCGAGGCTTGGGTTCCTGGAGTTTGCTTGGAATCTTCGAAGCTTGGGTTCCTGGAGCTTGGCTTGGGATGTTTGAGGCTTGGATTCTTCCAGGCTTGGGTCCTGGAGCTTGGCATGGGATTTTCGAGGCTTGGGTTCCTGGAGCTTGGCCTGGGATCTTCGAGGCTTGGGTTCCTGTAGCTTGGCTTGGGATCTTTGAGGCTTGGGTTTGTGGAGCTTAGCTTGGGATCTTCGAGGCTTGGGTTCCTGGAGCTTGGCTTGGGATCTTCGAGTTTTGAGTTCCTGGAGCTTGGCGTGGTATCTTCGAGGCTTGGGTTCGTGGAGCTTGGCTTAGGATATTCGAGGCTTGGGTTCCTGGAGCTTGGCTTGGGATCTTCGAGGCTTCGGTTTGTGGAGCTTGGCTTGGGATTTTCGAGGCTTGGGTTCCTGGAGCTTGGCTTGGGATCTTTGAGACATGGGTTCCTGGAGCTTGGTTTGGGACCGTCAAGGCTTGGGTTCCTGGAGCTTGGCTTGGGATCTTCGAGACTTGGGTTCCTGGAGCTTGGCTTAGGATCTTCGACGCTTGGGTTCCTGGAGCTTGGCTGGGGATCTTAGAAGCTTGGGTTCCTGGAGCTTGGCTTGGGATCTTCGAGGCTTGGGTTCCTGGAGCTTGGCTTGGGATCCTGGAGCTTGGTTTGGGATCTTCGAGGCTTGCGTTCCTGGAGCTTAGCTTGGGATCTTCCAGGCTTGGGTTCCTGGAGCTTGGCTTGCGATCTTCGAGGCTTGGGTTCCTGGAGCTTGTCCTGGAATCTTCGAGGCTTGGGTTACTGAGCTTGGCTTGGGAACTTCGAGGCTTGTGTTCCTGGAGCTTGGCTTGGGATCTTCAAGGTTTTGGTTCATGGAGCTTGGCTTGGCATCTTCCAGGCTTGGGTTCCTGGAGCTTGGCTTGGGATCTTCGAGGCTTGGGATCCTGGAGCTTTTCTTGGGATCTTCGAGGCTTGGGTTCCTGGAGCTTGGCTTGGGACCGTCAAGGCTTGGGTTCCTGGAGCTTGGCTTGGGATTTTCGAGGCTTGGGTTCCTGCAGCTTGGCTTGGGATCTTCGAAGCTTGGGTTCCTGGAGCTTGGCTTGGGATCTTTGAGGCTTGGGTTCTTCCAGGCTTGGGTTCCTGGAGCTTGCCTTGGGATCTTCGAGAGTTGGGTTCCTGGAGCTTGGCCTGGGATCTTTCAGGCTTGGGTTCCTGGAGCTTTGGCTTGGGACTGTCAAGGTTTGGGTTCCTGGAGCTTGACTTGGGATCTTCGAGGCTTGGGTTGCTGCAGCTTGGCTTGGGATCTTCGAGGCTTGCGTTCCTGGAGCTTAGCTTGGGATCTTCGAGGCTTGGGTTCCTGGAGCTTGGCTTGGGATCTTCGAGGCTTGGGTTCCTGGAGCTTGGCCTGGGATCTTCGAGGCTTAGGTTCCTGGAGCTTGGCTTGGGATCTTCGAGGCTTGGGTTCCTGGAGCTTGGCTTGGGATCTTCGAGGCTTGGGTTCCTGGAGACTGGCTTGAGATCATCGAGGCTTGGGATCCAGGAGCTTGGCTTGGGATCTTCGAGTCTTGGGTTCTTGGAGCTTGGCTTGGGATCTTTGAGGCTTGTGTTTTTGGAGCTTAGCTTGGGATCTTCGACGCTTGGGTTCCTGGAGCTTGGCTTGGGATCCTGGAGCTTGGCTTGAGATCTTCGAGGCTTGCGTTCCTGGAGCTTAGCTTGGGATCTTCCAGGCTTGGGTTCCTGGAGCTTGGCTTGCGATCTTCGAGGCTTGGGTTCCTGGAGCTTGTCCTGGAATCTTCGAGGCTTGGGTTACTGGAGCTTGGCTTGGGATCTTCGAGGCTTGGGTTCCTGGAGCTTGGCTTGGGATCTTCAAGGTTTTGGTTCATGGAGCTTGGCTTGGCATCTTCCAGGCTTGGGTTCCTGGAGCTTGGCTTGGAATCTTCGAGGCTTGGGATCCTGGAGCTTTTCTTGGGATCTTCGAGGCTTGGGTTCCTGGAGCTTGGCTTGGGACCGTGAAGGCTTGGGTTCCTGGAGCTTGGCTTGGGATTTTCGAGGCTTGGGTTCCTGCAGCTTGGCTTGGGATCTTCGAAGCTTGGGTTCCTGGAGCTTGGCTTGGGATCTTTGAGGCTTGGGTTCTTCCAGGCTTGGGTTCCTGGAGCTTGCCTTGGGATCTTCGAGAGTTGGGTTCCTGGAGCTTGGCCTGGGATCTTTCAGGCTTGGGTTCCTGGAGCTTGGCTTGGGACTGTCAAGGCTTGGGTTCCTGGAGCTTGGCTTGGGACTGTCAAGGTTTGGGTTCCTGGAGCTTGACTTGGGATCTTCGAGGCTTGGGTTGCTGCAGCTTGGCTTGGGATCTTCGAGGCTTGCGTTCCTGGAGCTTAGCTTGGGATCTTCGAGGCTTGGGTTCCTGGAGCTTGGCTTGGGATCTTCGAGGCTTGGGTTCCTGGAGCTTGGCCTGGGATCTTCGAGGCTTAGGTTCCTGGAGCTTGGCTTGGGATCTTCGAGGCTTGGGTTCCTGGAGCTTGGCTTGGGATCTTCGAGGCTTGGCTTCCTGGAGACTGGCTTGAGATCATCAAGGCTTGGGATCCAGGAGCTTGGCTTGGGATCTTCGAGTCTTGGGTTCGTGGAGCTTGGCTTGGGATCTTTGAGGCTTGTGTTTTTGGAGCTTAGCTTGGGATCTTCGACGCTTGGGTTCCTGGAGCTTGGCTTGGGATCCTGGAGCTTGGCTTGAGATCTTCGAGGCTTGCATTCCTGGAGCTTAGCTTGGGATCTTCCAGGCTTGGGTTCCTGGAGCTTGGCTTGCGATCTTCGAGGCTTGGGTTCCTGGAGCTTGTCCTGGAATCTTCGAGGCTTGGGTTACTGGAGCTTGGCTTGGGATCTTCGAGGCTTGGGTTCCTGGAGCTTGGCTTGGGATCTTCAAGGTTTTGGTTCATGGAGCTTGGCTTGGCATCTTCCAGGCTTGGGTTCCTGGAGCTTGGCTTGGAATCTTCGAGGCTTGGGATCCTGGAGCTTTTCTTGGGATCTTCGAGGCTTGGGTTCCTGGAGCTTGGCTTGGGACCGTCAAGGCTTGGGTTCCTGGAGCTTGGCTTGGGATTTTCGAGGCTTGGGTTCCTGCAGCTTGGCTTGGGATCTTCGAAGCTTGGGTTCTTGGAGCTTGGCTTGGGATCTTTGAGGCTTGGGTTCTTCCAGGCTTGGGTTCCTGGAGCTTGCCTTGGGATCTTCGAGAGTTGGGTTCCTGGAGCTTGGCCTGGGATCATTCAGGCTTGGGTTCCTGGAGCTTGGCTTGGGACTGTCAAGGTTTGGGTTCCTGGAGCTTGACTTGGGATCTTCGAGGCTTGGGTTGCTGCAGCTTGGCTTGGGATCTTCGAGGCTTGCGTTCCTGGAGCTTAGCTTGGGATCTTCGAGGCTTGGGTTCCTGGAGCTTGGCTTGGGATCTTCGAGGCTTGGGTTCCTGGAGCTTGGCCTGGGATCTTCGAGGCTTAGGTTCCTGGAGCTTGGCTTGGGATCTTCGAGGCTTGGGTTCCTGGATCTTGGCTTGGGATCTTCGAGGCTTGCGTTCCTGGAGTCTGGCTTGAGATCATCGAGGCTTGGGATCCAGGAGCTTGGCTTGGGATCTTCGAGTCTTGGGTTCGTGGAGCTTGGCTTGGGATCTTTGAGGCTTGTGTTTTTGGAGCTTAGCTTGGGATCTTCGAGGCTTGGGTTCCTGGAGCTTGGATTGGGATCTTCGAGGCTTGCGTTCCTGGAGCTTGGCGTGGGATCTTCGAGGCTCGGGTTCGTGGAGCTTGGCTTGGGATATTCGAGGCTTGGGTTCCTGGAGCTTGACTTGGGATCTTTGAGGCTTCGGTTTGTGGAGCTTAGCTTGGGATCTTCGAGGCTTGGGTTCCTGGAGGTTGGCGTGGGATCTTCGAGGCTTGGGTTCGTGGAACTTGGCTTGGGATCTTCGAGGCTTGGGTTTGTGGAGCTTGGCTTGGGATCTTCGAGGCTTGGGTTCCTGGATCTTGGCTTGGGAACTTCGAGGCTTGGGTTCCTGGAGTCTGGCTTGAGATCATCGAGGCTTGGGATCCAGGAGCTTGGCTTGGGATCTTCGAGTCTTGGGTTCGTCGAGCTTGGCTTGTGATCTTTTAGGCTTGTGTTTTTGGAGCTTAGCTTGGGATCTTCGAGGCTTGGGTTCCTGGAGCTTGGATTGGGATCTTCGAGGCTTGCGTTCCTGGAGCTTGGCGTGGGATCTTCGAGGCTTGGGTTCCTGGAGCTTGGCTTGGGATCTTTGAGGCTTGGGTTTGTGGAGCTTAGCTTGGGATCTTCGAGGCTTGGGTTCCTGGAGCTTGGCGTGGGATCTTCGAGGCTTGGGTTCGTGGAACTTGGCTTGGGATCTTCGAGGCTTGGGTTTGTGGAGCTTGGCTTGGGATCTTCGAGGCTTGGGTTTGTGGAGCTTGGCTTGGGATCTTCGAGGCTTGGGTTCTTGGAGCTTGTCTTGGGATCTTCGAGACTTGAATTCCTGGAGCTTGGCTTGGGATCTTTGAGACTTGTGTTCCTGGAGCTTGGCTTGGGACCGTCAAGGCTTGGGTTCCTGGAGCTTGGCTTGGGATCTTCGAGACTTGGGTTCCTGGAGTTTGGCTTGGGACCGTCAAGGTTTGGGTTCCTGGAGCTTGACTTGGGATCTTCGAGGCTTGGGTTGCTGCAGCTTGGCTTGGGATCTTCGAGGCTTGCGTTCCTGGAGCTTAGCTTGGGATCTTCGAGGCTTGGGTTCCTGGAGCTTGGCTTGGGATCTTCGAGGCTTGTGTTCCTGGAGCTTGGCCTGGGATCTTCGAGGCTTGGGTTCCTGGAGCTTGGCTTGGGATCTTCGAGGCTTGGGTTCCTGGATCTTGGCTTGGGATCTTCGAGGCTTGGGTTCCTGGAGTCTGGCTTGAGATCATCGAGGCTTGGTATCCAGGAGCTTGGCTTGGGATCTTCGAGGCTTGGGTTCGTGGAGCTGGGCTTGGGATCTTTGAGGCTTGGGATTTTGGAGCTTAGCTTGGGATCTTCGAGGCTTGGGTTCCTGGAGCTTGGCTTGGGATCTTTGAGGCTTGGGTTTGTTGAGCTTAGCTTGGGATCTTCGAGGCTTGGGTTCCTGGAGCTTGGTTTGGGATCTTCGAGGCTTGAGTTCCTGGAGCTTGGCGTGGTATCTTCGAGGCTTGGGTTCGTGGAGCTTGGCTTAGGATATTCGAGGCTTGGGTTCCTGGAGCTTGGCTTGGGATCTTCGAGGCTTCGGTTTGTGGAGCTTGGCTTGGGATTTTCGAGGCTTGGGTTCTTGCAGCTTGTCTTGGGATCTTCGAGACTTGAGTTCCTGGAGCTTGGCTTGGGATCTTTGAGACTTGGGTTCCTGGAGCTTGGTTTGGGACCGTCAAGGCTTGGGTTCCTGGAGCTTGGCTTGGGATCTTCGAGACTTGGATTCCTGGAGCTTGGCTTAGGATCTTCGACGCTTGGGTTCCTGGAGCTTGGGTGGGGATCTTCAAAGCTTGGGTTCCTGGAGCTTGGCTTGGGATCTTCGAGGCTTGGGTTCCTGGAGCTTGGCTTGGGATCCTGGAGCTTGGCTTGGGATTTTCGAGGCTTGCGTTCCTGGAGCTTAGCTTGGGATCTTCCAGGCTTGGGTTCCTGGAGCTTGGCTTGCGATCTTCGAGGCTTGGGTTCCTGGAGCTTGGCCTGGAATCTTCGAGGCTTGGGTTCCTGGAGCTTGGCTTGGGATCTTCGAAGCTTGGGTTCCTATAGATTGGCTTGGGATCTTTAAGGTTTGGGTTCATGGAGCTTGGCTTGGCATCTTCCAGGCTTGGGTTCCTGGAGCTTGGCTTGGGATCTTCGAGGCTTGGGATCCTGAAGCTTTTCTAAGGATCTTCGAGGCTTGGCTTCCTGGAGCTTGGCCTGTGATCTTCGAGGCTTGGGTTCCTGGAGCTTGGTTTGGGATATTCGAGGATTGGGTTTGTGGAGCTTGGCTAGGGATCTTCGAGGCTTGGGTTCTTGGAGCTTGGCATGGGATCTTCGAGGCTTGAGTTCCTGGAGCTTGGCTTTGGTTCTTTGAGGCTTGGGTTCTTCCAGGCTTGGGTTCCTGGAGCTCGGCTTGGGATCTTCAAGGTTTGGGTTCCTGGAGCTTGGCTTGGGATCTTCGACGCTTAAGTTCCTGGAACTTGGCTTGGGATCCTGGAGCTTGGCTTGGGATCTTCGATGCTTGGGTTCGTGGAGCTTGGCTTGGGATCTTCGAGGCTTGTGTTCCTGGAGCTTGGCCTGGGATCTTCGAGGCTTGGGTTCCTGGAGCTTGGCTTGGGATCTTCGAGGCTTGGGTTCCTGGATCTTGGCTTGGGATCTTCGACGCTTGGGTTCCTGGAGCTTGGCTTGGGATCCTGGAGCTTGGCTTGGGATCTTCGAGGCTTGGGTTCGTGGAGCTTGGCTTGGGATCTTCGAGGCTTGTGTTCCTGGAGCTTGGCCTGGGATCTTCGAGGCTTGGGTTCCTGGAGCTTGGCTTGGGATCTTCGAGGCTTGGGTTCCTGGATCTTGGCTTGGGATCTTCGAGGCTTGGGTTCCTGGAGTCTGGCTTGAGATCATCGAGGCTTGGGATCCAGGAGCTTGGCTTGGGATCTTCGAGGCTTGGGTTCGTGGAGCTGGGCTTGGGATCTTTGAGGCTTGGGATTTTGGAGCTTAGCTTGGGATCTTCGAGGCTTGGGTTCCTGGAGCTTGGCTTGGGATCTTTGAGGCTTGGGTTTGTTGAGCTTAGCTTGGGATCTTCGAGGCTTGGGTTCCTGGAGCTTGGCTTGGGATCTTCGAGGCTTGAGTTCCTGGAGCTTGGCGTGGTATCTTCGAGGCTTGGGTTCGTGGAGCTTGGCTTAGGATATTCGAGGCTTGGGTTCCTGGAGCTTGGCTTGGGATCTTCGAGGCTTCGGTTTGTGGAGCTTGGCTTGGGATTTTCGAGGCTTGGGTTCTTGCAGCTTGTCTTGGGATCTTCGAGACTTGAGTTCCTGGAGCTTGGCTTGGGATCTTTGAGACTTGGGTTCCTGGAGCTTTGTTTGGGACCGTCAAGGCTTGGGTTCCTGGAGCTTGGCTTGGGATCTTCGAGACTTGGATTCCTGGAGCTTGGCTTAGGATCTTCGACGCTTGGGTTCCTGGAGCTTGGGTGGGGATCTTCAAAGCTTGGGTTCCTGGAGCTTGGCTTGGGATCTTCGAGGCTTGGGTTCCTGGAGCTTGGCTTGGGATCCTGGAGCTTGGCTTGGGATTTTCGAGGCTTGCGTTCCTGGAGCTTAGCTTGGGATCTTCCAGGCTTGGGTTCCTGGAGCATGGCTTGCGATCTTCGAGGCTTGGGTTCCTGGAGCTTGACCTGGAAACTTCGAGGCTTGGGTTCCTGGAGCTTGGCTTGGGATCTTCGAAGCTTGGGTTCCTATAGATTGGCTTGGGATCTTTAAGGTATGGGTTCATGGAGCTTGGCTTGGGATCTTCGAGGCTTGGGTTCCTGGAGCTTGGCTTGGGATCTTCGAGGCTTGGGATCCTGAAGCTTTTCTTGGGATCTTCGAGGCTTGGGTTCCTGGAGCTTGGCTTGGGACCGTCAAGGCTTGGGTTCCTGGAGCTTGGCTTGGGATTTTCTAGACTTGGGTTCCTGGAGCTTGGCTAAGGATCTTCGAAGCTTGGCTTCCTGGAGCTTGGCCTGGGATCTTCGAGGCTTGGGTTCCTGGAGCTTGGTTTGGGATATTCGAGGATTGGGTTTGTGGAGCTTTGCTAGGGATCTTCGAGGCTTGGGTTTGTGGAGCTTGGCTTGGGATCTTCGAGGCTTGGGTTTGTGGAGCTTGGCTTGGGATCTTCGAGGCTTGGGTTCTTGGAGCTTGCCTTGGGATCTTCGAGACTTGAATTCCTGGAGCTTGGCTTGGGATCTTTGAGACTTGTGTTCCTGGAGCTTGGCTTGGGACCGTCAAGGCTTGGGTTCCTGGAGCTTGGCTTGGGATCTTCGAGACTTGGGTTCCTGGAGTTTGGCTTGGGACCGTCAAGGTTTGGGTTCCTGGAGCTTGACTTGGGATCTTCGAGGCTTGGGTTGCTGCAGCTTGGCTTGGGATCTTCGAGGCTTGCGTTCCTGGAGCTTAGCTTGGGATCTTCGAGGCTTGGGTTCCTGGAGCTTGGCTTGGGATCTTCGAGGCTTGTGTTCCTGGAGCTTGGCCTGGGATCTTCGAGGCTTGGGTTCCTGGAGCTTGGCTTGGGATCTTCGAGGCTTGGGTTCCTGGATCTTGGCTTGGGATCTTCGAGGCTTGGGTTCCTGGAGTCTGGCTTGAGATCATCGAGGCTTGGGATCCAGGAGCTTGGCTTGGGATCTTCGAGGCTTGGGTTCGTGGAGCTGGGCTTGGGATCTTTGAGGCTTGGGATTTTGGAGCTTAGCTTGGGATCTTCGAGGCTTGGGTTCCTGGAGCTTGGCTTGGGATCTTTGAGGCTTGGGTTTGTTGAGCTTAGCTTGGGATCTTCGAGGCTTGGGTTCCTGGAGCTTGGTTTGGGATCTTCGAGGCTTGAGTTCCTGGAGCTTGGCGTGGTATCTTCGAGGCTTGGGTTCGTGGAGCTTGGCTTAGGATATTCGAGGCTTGGGTTCCTGGAGCTTGGCTTGGGATCTTCGAGGCTTCGGTTTGTGGAGCTTGGCTTGGGATTTTCGAGGCTTGGGTTCTTGCAGCTTGTCTTGGGATCTTCGAGACTTGAGTTCCTGGAGCTTGGCTTGGGATCTTTGAGACTTGGGTTCCTGGAGCTTGGTTTGGGACCGTCAAGGCTTGGGTTCCTGGAGCTTGGCTTGGGATCTTCGAGACTTGGATTCCTGGAGCTTGGCTTTGGATCTTCGACGCTTGGGTTCCTGGAGCTTGGGTGGGGATCTTCAAAGCTTGGGTTCCTGGAGCTTGGCTTGGGATCTTCGAGGCTTGGGTTCCTGGAGCTTGGCTTGGGATCCAGGAGCTTGGCTTGGGATCTTCGAGGCTTGGGTTCGTGGAGCTGGGCTTGGGATCTTTGAGGCTTGGGATTTTGGAGCTTAGCTTGGGATCTTCGAGGCTTGGGTTCCTGGAGCTTGGCTTGGGATCTTTGAGGCTTGGGTTTGTTGAGCTTAGCTTGGGATCTTCGAGGCTTGGGTTCCTGGAGCTTGGTTTGGGATCTTCGAGGCTTGAGTTCCTGGAGCTTGGCGTGGTATCTTCGAGGCTTGGGTTCGTGGAGCTTGGCTTAGGATATTCGAGGCTTGGGTTCCTGGAGCTTGGCTTGGGATCTTCGAGGCTTCGGTTTGTGGAGCTTGGCTTGGGATTTTCGAGGCTTGGGTTCTTGCAGCTTGTCTTGGGATCTTCGAGACTTGAGTTCCTGGAGCTTGGCTTGGGATCTTTGAGACTTGGGTTCCTGGAGCTTGGTTTGGGACCGTCAAGGCTTGGGTTCCTGGAGCTTGGCTTGGGATCTTCGAGACTTGGATTCCTGGAGCTTGGCTTAGGATCTTCGACGCTTGGGTTCCTGGAGCTTGGGTGGGGATCTTCAAAGCTTGGGTTCCTGGAGCTTGGCTTGGGATCTTCGAGGCTTGGGTTCCTGGAGCTTGGCTTGGGATCCTGGAGCTTGGCTTGGGATTTTCGAGGCTTGCTTTCCTGGAGCTTAGCTTGGGATCTTCCAGGCTTGGGTTCCTGGAGCTTGGCTTGCGATCTTCGAGGCTTGGGTTCCTGGAGCTTGGCCTGGAATCTTCGAGGCTTGGGTTCCTGGAGCTTGGCTTGGGATCTTCGAAGCTTGGGTTCCTATAGATTGGCTTGGGATCTTTAAGGTTTGGGTTCATGGAGCTTGGCTTGGCATCTTCCAGGCTTGGGTTCCTGGAGCTTGGCTTGGGATCTTCGAGGCTTGGGATCCTGAAGCTTTTCTAAGGATCTTCGAGGCTTGGCTTCCTGGAGCTTGGCCTGTGATCTTCGAGGCTTGGGTTCCTGGAGCTTGGTTTGGGATATTCGAGGATTGGGTTTGTGGAGCTTGGCTAGGGATCTTCGAGGCTTGGGTTCTTGGAGCTTGGCATGGGATCTTCGAGGCTTGAGTTCCTGGAGCTTGGCTTTGGTTCTTTGAGGCTTGGGTTCTTCCAGGCTTGGGTTCCTGGAGCTCGGCTTGGGATCTTCAAGGTTTGGGTTCCTGGAGCTTGGCTTGGGATCTTCGACGCTTAAGTTCCTGGAACTTGGCTTGGGATCCTGGAGCTTGGCTTGGGATCTTCGATGCTTGGGTTCGTGGAGCTTGGCTTGGGATCTTCGAGGCTTGTGTTCCTGGAGCTTGGCCTGGGATCTTCGAGGCTTGGGTTCCTGGAGCTTGGCTTGGGATCTTCGAGGCTTGGGTTCCTGGATCTTGGCTTGGGATCTTCGACGCTTGGGTTCCTGGAACTTGGCTTGGGATCCTGGAGCTTGGCTTGGGATCTTCGAGGCTTGGGTTCGTGGAGCTTGGCTTGGGATCTTCGAGGCTTGTGTTCCTGGAGCTTGGCCTGGGATCTTCGAGGCTTGGGTTCCTGGAGCTTGGCTTGGGATCTTCGAGGCTTGGGTTCCTGGATCTTGGCTTGGGATCTTCGAGGCTTGGGTTCCTGGAGTCTGGCTTGAGATCATCGAGGCTTGGGATCCAGGAGCTTGGCTTGGGATCTTCGAGGCTTGGGTTCGTGGAGCTGGGCTTGGGATCTTTGAGGCTTGGGATTTTGGAGCTTAGCTTGGGATCTTCGAGGCTTGGGTTCCTGGAGCTTGGCTTGGGATCTTTGAGGCTTGGGTTTGTTGAGCTTAGCTTGGGATCTTCGAGGCTTGGGTTCCTGGAGCTTGGCTTGGGATCTTCGAGGCTTGAGTTCCTGGAGCTTGGCGTGGTATCTTCGAGGCTTGGGTTCGTGGAGCTTGGCTTAGGATATTCGAGGCTTGGGTTCCTGGAGCTTGGCTTGGGATCTTCGAGGCTTCGGTTTGTGGAGCTTGGCTTGGGATTTTCGAGGCTTGGGTTCTTGCAGCTTGTCTTGGGATCTTCGAGACTTGAGTTCCTGGAGCTTGGCTTGGGATCTTTGAGACTTGGGTTCCTGGAGCTTGGTTTGGGACCGTCAAGGCTTGGGTACCTGGAGCTTGGCTTGGGATCTTCGAGACTTGGATTCCTGGAGCTTGGCTTAGGATCTTCGACGCTTGGGTTCCTGGAGCTTGGGTGGAGATCTTCAAAGCTTGGGTTCCTGGAGCTTGGCTTGGGATCTTCGAGGCTTGGGTTCCTGGAGCTTGGCTTGGGATCCTGGAGCTTGGCTTGGGATTTTCGAGGCTTGCGTTCCTGGAGCTTAGCTTGGGATCTTCCAGGCTTGGGTTCCTGGAGCATGGCTTGCGATCTTCGAGGCTTGGGTTCCTGGAGCTTGGCCTGGAATCTTCGAGGCTTGGGTTCCTGGAGCTTGGCTTGGGATCTTCGAAGCTTGGGTTCCTATAGATTGGCTTGGGATCTTTAAGGTATGGGTTCATGGAGCTTGGCTTGGGATCTTCGAGGCTTGGGTTCCTGGAGCTTGGCTTGGGATCTTCGAGGCTTGGGATCCTGAAGCTTTTCTTGGGATCTTCGAGGCTTGGGTTCCTGGAGCTTGGCTTGGGACCGTCAAGGCTTGGGTTCCTGGAGCTTGGCTTGGGATTTTCTAGACTTGGGTTCCTGGAGCTTGGCTAAGGATCTTCGAGGCTTGGCTTCCTGGAGCTTGGCCTGGGATCTTCGAGGCTTGGGTTCCTGGAGCTTGGTTTGGGATATTCGAGGATTGGGTTTGTGGAGCTTTGCTAGGGATCTTCGAGGCTTGGGTTCTTGGAGCTTGGCATGGGATCTTCGAGGCTTGAGTTCCTGGAGCTTGGCTTTGGTTCTTTGAGGCTTGGGTTCTTCCAGGCTTGGGTTCCTGGAGCTCGGCTTGGGATCTTCAAGGTTTGGGTTCCTGGAGCTTGGCTTGGGATCTTCGACGCTTGGGTTCCTGGAACTTGGCTTGGGATCCTGGAGCTTGGCTTGGGATCTTCGAGGCTTGGGTTCGTGGAGCTTTGCTTGGGATCTTCGAGGCTTGGGTTCCTGGAGCTTGCCTTGGGATCTTCGAGACTTGGGTTCCTGGAGCTTGGCTTGGGATCTTTCAGGCTTGTGTTCCTGGAGCTTGGCTTGGGACCGTCAAGGCTTGGGTTCCTGGAGCTTGGCTTGGGATTTTCGAGGCTTGGGTTCCTGGAGCTTGGCTTGGAATCTTCGAAGCTTTGGTTCCTGGAGCTTGGCTTGGGATATTTGAGGCTTGGGTTCTTCCAGGCTTGGGTTCCTGGAGCTTGGCATGGGATTTTCGAGGCTTGGGTTCCTGGAGCTTGGCCTGGGATCTTCGAGGCTTGGGTTCCTGGAGCTTGGCTTGGGATCTTCGAGGCTTGGGTTCCTGGATCTTGGCTTGGGATCTTCGAGGCTTGGGTTCCTGGAGCCTGGCTTGAGATCATCGAGGCTTGGGATCCAGGAGCTTGGCATGGGATCTTCGATGCTTGGGTTCGTGGAGCTTGGCTTGGGATCTTCGAGGCTTGGGTTCCTGTAGCTTGGCTTGGGATCTTTGAGGCTTGGGTTTGTGGAGCTTAGCTTGGGATCTTCGAGGCTTGGGTTCCTGGAGCTTGGCTTGGGATCTTCGAGTCTTGAGTTCCTGGAGCTTGGCGTGGTATCTTCGAGGCTTGGGTTCCTGGAGCTTGGTTTGGGACCGTCAAGGCTTGGGTTCCTGGAGCTTGGCTTGGGATCTTCGAGACTTGGGTTCCTGGAGCTTGGCTTAGGATCTTCGACGCTTGGGTTCCTGGAGCTTGGCTGGGGATCTTAGAAGCTTGGGTTCCTGGTGCTTGGCTTGGGATCTTCGAGGCTTGGGTTCCTGGAGCTTGGCTTGGGATCCTGGAGCTTGGCTTGGGATCTTCGAGGCTTGCGTTCCTGGAGCTTAGCTTGGGATCTTCCTGGCTTGGGTTCCTGGAGCTTGGCTTGCGATCTTCGAGGCTTGGGTTCCTGGAGCTTGTCCTGGAATCTTCGAGGCTTGGGTTACTGGAGCTTGGCTTGGGAACTTCGAGGCTTGTGTTCCTGGAGCTTGGCTTGGGATCTTCAAGGTTTTGGTTCATGGAGCTTGGCTTGGCATCTTCCAGGCTTGGGTTCCTGGAGCTTGGCTTGGGATCTTCTAGGCTTGGGATCCTGGAGCTTTTCTTGGGATCTTCGAGGCTTGGGTTCCTGGAGCTTGGCTTGGGACCGTCAAGGCTTGGGTTCCTGGAGCTCGGCTTGGGATCTTCAAGGTTTGGGTTCCTGGAGCTTGGCTTGGGATCTTCGACGCTTGGGTTCCTGGAACTTGGCTTGGGATCCTGGAGCTTGGCTTGGGATCTTCGAGGCTTGGGTTCGTGGAGCTTTGCTTGGGATCTTCGAGGCTTGGGTTCCTGGAGCTTGCCTTGGGATCTTCGAGACTTGGGTTCCTGGAGCTTGGCTTGGGATCTTTCAGGCTTGGGTTCCTGGAGCTTGGCTTGGGACCGTCAAGGCTTGGGTTCCTGGAGCTTGGCTTGGGATTTTCGAGGCTTGGGTTCCTGGAGCTTGGCATGGGATTTTCGAGGCTTGGGTTCCTGGAGCTTGGCCTGGGATCTTCGAGGCTTGGGTTCCTGTAGCTTGGCTTGGGATCTTTGAGGCTTGGGTTTGTGGAGCTTAGCTTGGGATCTTCGAGGCTTGGGTTCCTGGAGCTTGGCTTGGGATCTTCGAGTTTTGAGTTCCTGGAGCTTGGCGTGGTATCTTCGAGGCTTGGGTTCGTGGAGCTTGGCTTAGGATATTCGAGGCTTGGGTTCCTGGAGCTTGGCTTGGGATCTTCGAGGCTTCGGTTTGTGGAGCTTGGCTTGGGATTTTCGAGGCTTGGGTTCCTGGAGCTTGGCTTGGGATCTTTGAGACATGGGTTCCTGGAGCTTGGTTTGGGACCGTCAAGGCTTGGGTTCCTGGAGCTTGGCTTGGGATCTTCGAGACTTGGGTTCCTGGAGCTTGGCTTAGGATCTTCGACGCTTGGGTTCCTGGAGCTTGGCTGGGGATCTTAGAAGCTTGGGTTCCTGGAGCTTGGCTTGGGATCTTCGAGGCTTGGGTTCCTGGAGCTTGGCTGGGGATCCTGGAGCTTGGCTTGGGATCTTCGAGGCTTGCGTTCCTGGAGCTTAGCTTGGGATCTTCCAGGCTTGGGTTCCTGGAGCTTGGCTTGCGATCTTCGAGGCTTGGGTTCCTGGAGCTTGTCCTGGAATCTTCGAGGCTTGGGTTACTGGAGCTTGGCTTGGGAACTTCGAGGCTTGTGTTCCTGGAGCTTGGCTTGGGATCTTCAAGGTTTTGGTTCATGGAGCTTGGCTTGGCATCTTCCAGGCTTGGGTTCCTGGAGCTTGGCTTGGGATCTTCGAGGCTTGGGATCCTGGAGCTTTTCTTGGGATCTTCGAGGCTTGGGTTCCTGGAGCTTGGCTTGGGACCGTCAAGGCTTGGGTTCCTGGAGCTTGGCTTGGGATTTTCGAGGCTTGGGTTCCTGCAGCTTGGCTTGGGATCTTCGAAGCTTGGGTTCCTGGAGCTTGGCTTGGGATCTTTGAGGCTTGGGTTCTTCCAGGCTTGGGTTCCTGGAGCTTGCCTTGGGATCTTCGAGAGTTGGGTTCCTGGAGCTTGGCCTTGGATCTTTCAGGCTTGGGTTCCTGGAGCTTGGCTTGGGACTGTCAAGGTTTGGGTTCCTGGAGCTTGACTTGGGATCTTCGAGGCTTGGGTTGCTGCAGCTTGGCTTGGGATCTTTTAGGCTTGCGTTCCTGGAGCTTAGCTTCGGATCTTCGAGGCTTGGGTTCCTGGAGCTTGGCTTGGGATCTTCGAGGCTTGGGTTCCTGGAGCTTGGCCTGGGATCTTCGAGGCTTAGGTTCCTGGAGCTTGGCTTGGGATCTTCGAGGCTTGGGTTCCTGGAGCTTGGCTTGGGATCTTCGAGGCTTGGGTTCCTGGAGACTGGCTTGAGATCATCGAGGCTTGGGATCCAGGAGCTTGGCTTGGGATCTTCGAGTCTTGGGTTCGTGGAGCTTGGCTTGGGATCTTTGAGGCTTGTGTTTTTGGAGCTTAGCTTGGGATCTTCGACGCTTGGGTTCCTGGAGCTTGGCTTGGGATCCTGGAGCTTGGCTTGAGATCTTCGAGGCTTGCGTTCCTGGAGCTTAGCTTGGGATCTTCCAGGCTTGGGTTCCTGGAGCTTGGCTTGCGATCTTCGAGGCTTGGGTTCCTGGAGCTTGTCCTGGAATCTTCGAGGCTTGGGTTACTGGAGCTTGGCTTGGGATCTTCGAGGCTTGGGTTCCTGGAGCTTGGCTTGGGATCTTCAAGGTTTTGGTTCATGGAGCTTGGCTTGGCATCTTCCAGGCTTGGGTTCCTGGAGCTTGGCTTGGAATCTTCGAGGCTTGGGATCCTGGAGCTTTTCTTGGGATCTTCGAGGCTTGGGTTCCTGGAGCTTGGCTTGGGACCGTCAAGGCTTGGGTTCCTGGAGCTTGGCTTGGGATTTTCGAGGCTTGGGTTCCTGCAGCTTGGCTTGGGATCTTCGAAGCTTGGGTTCCTGGAGCTTGGCTTGGGATCTTTGAGGCTTGGGTTCTTCCAGGCTTGGGTTCCTGGAGCTTGCCTTGGGATCTTCGAGAGTTGGGTTCCTGGAGCTTGGCCTGGGATCTTTCAGGCTTGGGTTCCTGGAGCTTGGCTTGGGACTGTCAAGGTTTGGGTTCCTGGAGCTTGACTTGGGATCTTCGAGGCTTGGGTTGCTGCAGCTTGGCTTGGGATCTTCGAGGCTTAGGTTCCTGGAGCTTGGCTTGGGATCTTCGAGGCTTGGGTTCCTGGATCTTGGCTTGGGATCTTCGAGGCTTGCGTTCCTGGAGTCTGGCTTGAGATCATCGAGGCTTGGGATCCAGGAGCTTGGCTTGGGATCTTCGAGTCTTGAGTTCGTGGAGCTTGGCTTGGGATCTTTGAGGCTTGTGTTTTTGGAGCTTAGCTTGGGATCTTCGAGGCTTGGGTTCCTGGAGCTTGGATTGGGATCTTCGAGGCTTGCGTTCCTGGAGCTTGGCGTGGGATCTTCGAGGCTCGGGTTCGTGGAGCTTGGCTTGGGATATTCGAGGCTTGGGTTCCTGGAGCTTGACTTGGGATCTTTGAGGCTTCGGTTTGTGGAGCTTAGTTTGGGATCTTCGAGGCTTGGGTTCCTGGAGGTTGGCGTGGGATCTTCGAGGCTTGGGTTCGTGGAACTTGGCTTGGGATCTTCGAGGCTTGGGTTTGCGGAGCTTGGCTTGGGATCTTCGAGGCTTGGGTTCTTGGAGCTTGTCTTGAGATCTTCCAGGCTTAGGTTCCTGGAGCTTGGCTTGGGATCTTCGAGGCTTGGGTTCCTGGATCTTGGCTTGGGAACTTCGAGGCTTGGGTTCCTGGAGTCTGGCTTGAGATCATCGAGGCTTGGGATCCAGGAGCTTGGCTTGGGATCTTCGAGTCTTGGGTTCGTGGAGCTTGGCTTGGGATCTTTGAGGCTTGTGTTTTTGGAGCTTAGCTTGGGATCTTCGAGGCTTGGGTTCCTGGAGCTTGGATTGGGATCTTCGAGGCTTGCGTTCCTGGAGCTTGGCGTGGGATCTTCGAGGCTTGGGTTCCTGGAGCTTGGCTTGGGATCTTTGAGGCTTGGGTTTGTGGAGCTTAGCTTGGGATCTTCGAGGCTTGGGTTCCTGGAGCTTGGCGTGGGATCTTCGAGGCTTGGGTTCGTGGAACTTGGCTTGGGATCTTCGAGGCTTGGGTTTGTGGAGCTTGGCTTGGGATCTTCGAGGCTTGGGTTTGTGGAGCTTGGCTTGGGATCTTCGAGGCTTGGGTTCTTGGAGCTTGTCTTGGGATCTTCGAGGCTTGGGTTCCTGGAGCTTGGCCTGGGATCTTCGAGGCTTAGGTTCCTGGAGCTTGGCTTGGGATCTTCGAGGCTTGGGTTCCTGGATCTTGGCTTGGGATCTTCGAGGCTTGCGTTCCTGGAGTCTGGCTTGAGATCATCGAGGCTTGGGATCCAGGAGCTTGGCTTGGGATCTTCGAGTCTTGGGTTCGTGGAGCTTGGCTTGGGATCTTTGAGGCTTGTGTTTTTGGAGCTTAGGTTGGGATCTTCGAGGCTTGGGTTCCTGGAGCTTGGATTGGGATCTTCGAGGCTTGCGTTCCTGGAGCTTGGCGTGGGATCTTCGAGGCTCGGGTTCGTGGAGCTTGGCTTGGGATATTCGAGGCTTGGGTTCCTGGAGCTTGACTTGGGATCTTTGAGGCTTCGGTTTGTGGAGCTTAGCTTGGGATCTTCGAGGCTTGGGTTCCTGGAGGTTGGCGTGGGATCTTCGAGGCTTGGGTTCGTGGAACTTGGCTTGGGATCTTCGAGGCTTGGGTTTGTGGAGCTTGGCTTGGGATCTTCGAGGCTTGGGTTCTTGGAGCTAGTCTTGAGATCTTCCAGGCTTTGGTTCCTGGAGCTTGGCTTGGGCTCTTCGAGGCTTGGGTTCCTGGATCTTGGCTTGGGAACTTCGAGGCTTGGGTTCCTGGAGTCTGGCTTGAGATCATCGAGGCTTGGGATCCAGGAGCTTGGCTTGGGATCTTCGAGTCTTGGGTTCGTGGAGCTTGGCTTGGGATCTTTGAGGCTTGTGTTTTTGGAGCTTAGCTTGGGATCTTCGAGGCTTGGGTTCCTGGAGCTTGGATTGAGATCTTCGAGGCTTGCGTTCCTGGAGCTTGGCGTGGGATCTTCGAGGCTTGGGTTCCTCCCTTGGCTTGGGATCTTTGAGGCTTGGGTTTGTGGAGCTTAGCTTGGGATCTTCGAGGCTTGGGTTCCTGGAGCTTGGCGTGGGATCTTCGAGGCTTGGGTTCGTGGAACTTGGCTTGGGATCTTCGAGGCTTGGGTTTGTGGAGCTTGGCTTGGGATCTTCGAGGCTTGGGTTTGTGGAGCTTGGCTTGGGATCTTCGAGGCTTGGGTTCTTGGAGCTTGTCTTGGGATCTTCGAGACTTGAGTTCCTGGAGCTTGGCTTGGGATCTTTGAGACTTGTGTTCCTGGAGCTTGGCTTGGGACCGTCAAGGCTTGGGTTCCTGGAGCTTGGCCTGGGATCTTCGAGACTTGGGTTCCTGGAGTTTGGCTTGGGACCGTCAAGGTTTGGGTTCCTGGAGCTTGGCTTGGGATCTTCGAGGCCTGGGTTTGTGGAGCTTGGCTTGGGATCTTCGAGGCTTGGGTTCTTGGAGCTTGTCTTGGGATCTTCGAGGCTTGGGTTCCTGGAGCTTGGCCTGGGATCTTCGAGGCTTAGGTTCCTGGAGCTTGGCTTGGGATCTTCGAGGCTTGGATTCCTGGATCTTGGCTTGGGATCTTCGAGGCTTGCGTTCCTGGAGTCTGGCTTGAGATCATCGAGGCTTGGGATCCAGGAGCTTGGCTTGGGATCTTCGAGTCTTGGGTTCGTGGAGCTTGGCTTGGAATCTTTGAGGCTTGTGTTTTTGGAGCTTAGCTTGGGATCTTCGAGGCTTCGGTTCCTGGAGCTTGGATTGGGATCTTCGAGGCTTGCGTTCCTGGAGCTTGGCGTGGGATCTTCGAGGCTCGGGTTCGTGGAGCTTGGCTTGGGATATTCGAGGCTTGGGTTCCTGGAGCTTGACTTGGGATCTTTGAGGCTTCGGTTTGTGGAGCTTAGCTTGGGATCTTCGAGGCTTGGGTTCCTGGAGGTTGGCGTGGGATCTTCGAGGCTTGGGTTCGTGGAACTCGGCTTGGGATCTTCGAGGCTTGGGTTTGTGGAGCTTGGCTTGGGATCTTCGAGGCTTGGGTTGTTGGAGCTTGTCTTGAGATCTTCCAGGCTTAGGTTCCTGGAGCTTGGCTTGGGATCTTCGAGGCTTGGGTTCCTGGATCTTGGCTTGGGAACTTCGAGGCTTGGGTTCCTGGAGTCTGGCTTGAGATCATCGAGGCTTGGGATCCAGGAGCTTGGCTTGGGATCTTCGAGTCTTGGGTTCGTGGAGCTTGGCTTGGGATCTTTGAGGCTTGTGTTTTTGGAGCTTAGCTTGGGATCTTCGAGGCTTGGGTTCCTGGATCTTGGCTTGGGATCTTCGAGGCTTGGGTTCCTGGAGTCTGGCTTGAGATCATCGAGGCTTGGGATCCAGGAGCTTGGCTTGGGATCTTCGAGGCTTGGGTTCGTGGAGCTGGGCTTGGGATCTTTGAGGCTTGGGTTTGTGGAGCTTAGCTTGGGATCTTCGAGGCTTGGGTTCCTGGAGCTTGGCGTGGGATCTTCGAGGCTTGGGTTCGTGGAACTTGGCTTGGGATATTCGAGGCTTGGGTTCCTGGAGCTTGGCTTGGGATCTTCGAGGCTTGGGTTTGTGGAGCTTGGCTTGGGATCTTCGAGGCTTGGGTTCTTGGAGCTTGTCTTGGGATCTTCGAGACATGAGTTCCTGGAGCTTGGCTTGGGATCTTTGAGACTTGGGTTTCCTGGAGCTTGGCTTGGGACCGTCAAGGCTTGGGTTCCTGGAGCTTGGCTTCGGATCTTCGAGGCTTGGGTTCCTGCAGCTTGGCTTGGGATCTTCGAAGGTTGGGTTCCTGGAGCTTGGCTTGGGATCTTTGAAGCTTGGGTTCTTCCAGGCTTGGGTTCCTGGAGCTTGCCTTGGGATCTTCGAGAGTTGTGTTCCTGGAGCTTGGCTTGGGATCTTTCAGGCTTGGGTTCCTGGCGCTTTGCTTGGGACCGTCAAGTTTTGGGTACTTGGAGCTTGACTTGGGATCTTCGAGGCTTGGGTTCCTGCAGCTTGGCTTGGGATCTTCGAAGCTTGGGTTCCTGGAGCTTGGCTTGGGATCTTTGAGGATTGGGTTCTTCCAGTCTTGTGTTCCTGGAGCTTAGCTTGGGATCTTCAAGGTTTGGGTTCCTGGAGCTTGGCTTGGGATCTTCGAGGCTTGGGTTCCTGGAGCTTGACTTGGGACCGTCAAGGCTTGGGTTCCTGGAGCTTAGCTTGGGATCTACGAGACTTGGGTTCCTGGAGCTTGGCTTGGGATCTTTCAGGCTAGGGTTCCTGGAGGATGGCTTGGGACCGTCAAGGCTTGGGTTCCTGGAGCTTGGCTTGGGATTTTCGAGGCTTGTGTTCCTGGAGCTTGGCTTGGAATCTTCGAAGCTTGGGATCCTGGAGCTTGGCTTGGGTTCTTTGAGGCTTGGGTTCTTCCATGCTTGGGTTCCTGGAGCTTGGCTTGGGATGTTTGAGGCTTGTGTTCTTCCAGGCTTGGGTTCCTGGAGCTTGACTTGGGATCTTCGAGGCTTGGGTTCCTGGAGCATGGCTTGGGATCTTCGAGGCTTGGGTTCCTGGAGCTTGGCCTGGGATCTTCGAGGCTTGGGTTCCTGGAGCTTGGCTTGGGATCTTCGAGGCTTGGGTTCCTGGAGCTTGGCTTGGGATCCTGGAGCTTGACTTGGGATCTTCGAGGCTTGCGTACCTGGAGCTTGGCTTGGGATCTTTGAGGCTTGGGTTCTTCCAGGCTTGGGTTCCTGGAGCTTGGCTTGGGATCTTCAAGGTTTGGGTTCCTGGCGCTTGGCTTGGGATCTTCGAGGCTTGGGTTCCTGGAGCTTGGCTTGGGATCTTCGAGGCTTGGGTTCCTGGATCATGGCTTGGGATCTTCGAGGCTTGGGTTCCTGGAGCCTGGCTTGAGATCATCGAGGCTTGGGATCCAGGAGCTTGGCTTGGGATCTTCGAGGCTTGGGTTCCTGGCGCTTGGCTTAGGATCTTCGAGTCTTGGGTTCCTGGAGCTTGGCTGGCGATCCTGGAGCTTGGCTTGGGATCTTCGAGGCTTGCGTTCCTGGAGCTTGGCTTGGGATCTTTGAGGCTTGGGTTCTTCCAAGCTTGAGTTCCTGGAGCTTGGCTTTGGATCTTCGAGGCTTGGGTTCCTGGAGTTTGGCTTGGGATATTCGAGGCTTGGGTTCGTGGAGCTTTGCTTGGGATCTTCGAGGCCTGGGTTCCTGGAGCTTGCCTTGGGATCTACGAGACTTGGGTTCCTGGAGCTTGGCTTGGGATCTTTCAGGCTTGGGTTCCTGGAGGATGGCTTGGGACCGTTAAGGCTTGGGTTCCTGGAGCTTGGCTTGGGATTTTCGAGGCTTGGGTTCCTGGAGCTTGGCTTGGAATCTTCGAAGCTTGGGATCCTGGAGCTTGGCTTGGGTTCTTTGAGGCTTGGGTTCTTACATGCTTGGGTTCCAGGAGCTTGGCTTGGGATCTTTGAGGCTTGGGTTCTTCCAGGCTTGGGTTCCTGGAGCTTGGCTTGGGATCTTGGAGGCTTGGGTTCCTGGAGCTTGGCTTGGGATCTTCGAGGCTTGGGTTCCTGGAGCTTGGCCTGGGATCTTCGAGGCTTGGGTTCCTGGAGCTTGGCTTCGGATCTTCGAGGCTTGGGTTCCTGGAGCTTGGCTTGGGATCCTGGAGCTTGACTTGGGATCTTCGAGGCTTGCGTACCTGGAGCTTGGCTTGGGATCTTTGAGGCTTGTGTTCTTCCAGGCTTGGGTTCCTGGAGCTTGGCTTGGGATCTTCAAGGTTTGGGTTCCTGGCGCTTGGTTTGGGATCTTCGACGCTTGGGATCCTGGAACTTGGCTTGGGATCCTGGAGCTTGGCTTGGGATGTTCGAGGCTTGGGTTCGTGGAGCTTTGCTTGGGATCTTCGAGGCCTGGGTTCCTGGAGCTTGCCTTGGGATCTTCGAGACTTGGGTTCCTGGAGCTTGGCTTGGGATCTTTCAGGCTTGGGTTCCTGGAGGATGGCTTGGGACGGTCAAGGCTTGGGTTCCTGGAGCTTGGCTTGGGATCCTGGAGCTTGGCTTGGGATCTTCGAGGCTTGCGTTCCTGGAGCTTAGCTTGGGATCTTCAAGGCTTAGGTTCCTGGAGCTTGGCTTGGGATCTTCGAGGCTTGGGTTCCTTGAGCTTGGCCTGGGATCTTCGAGGCTTGGGTTCCTGGAGCTTGGCTTAGGATCTTTGAGGCTCGGGTTCCTGGATCATGGCTTGGGATCTTCGAGGCTTGGGTTCCTGGAGCTTGGCTTGGGATCTTCGAGGCTTGGGTTCCTGGAGCTTGGCTTGGGATCTTTGAGGCTTGGGTTCTTCCAGGCTTGGGTTCCTGGAGCTTGGCTTGGAATCTTCAAGATTTGGGTTCCAGGAGCTTGGCTTGGGATCTTCGAGGCTTGGGTTCCTGGAGCTTGGCTTGGGAACTTCGAGGCTTGGGTTCCTGGAGCCTGGCTTGGGAGCTTCGAGGCTTGGGTTCCTGGAGCCTGGCTTGGGATCTTTGAGGCTTGGGTTTGTGGAGCTTAGCTTGGGATCGTCGAGGCTTGGGTTCCTGGAGCTTGGCGTGGGATCTTCGAGGCTTGGGTTCGTGGAGCTTGGCTTGGGATATTCGAGTCTTGGGTTCCTGGAGCTTGGCTTGGAATCTTCAAGGTTTGGGTTCCAGGAGCTAGGCTTGGGATCTTCGAGGCTTGGGTTCCTGGATCTTGGCTTGGGACCGTGAAGGCTTGGGTTCCTGGAGCTTGGCTTGGGATATTCGAGGCTTGGGTTCTTCCAGGCTTGGGTTCCTGGAGCTTGGCTTGGAATCTTCAAGGTTTGGGTTCCTGGAGCTTCGCCTGGGATCTTCGAGGCTTGGGTTCCTGGAGCTTGGCTTGGGATCTTCGAGGCTTGGGTTCCTAGAGCTTGGCTTGGGATCTTCGAGGCTTGCGTTTGTGGAGCTTGATTTGGGATCTTCGAGGCTTGGGTTCTTGGAGCTTGGCTTGGGATCTTCGAGGCTTGTGTACCTGGAGCTTGGCTTGGGATCTTCCAGGCTTGGGTTCCTGGAGCTTGGCTTGGGATCTTCGAGGCTTGGGTTCCTGGAGCTTGGCTTGGGATCTTCGAGGCTTGGTTTCCTGGAGCTTGGCTTGGGATCCTGGAGCTTGGCTTGGGATCTTCGAGGCTTGCGTTCCTGGAGCTTAGCTTGGGATCTTCAAGGCTTGGGTTCCTAGAGCTTGGCTTGGGATCTTCGAGGCTTGGGTTCTTCCAGGCTTGGGTTCCTGGAGCTTGGCTTGGAATCTTCAAGGTTTGGGTTCCTGGAGCTTCGCCTGGGATCTTCGAGGCTTGGGTTCCTGGAGCTTGGCCTGGGATCTTCGAGGCTTGGGTTCCTGGAGCTTGGCTTGGGATCTTCGAGGCTTGGGTTCGTGGAGCTTGGCTTGGGATCTTCGAGGCTTGGGTTCCTAGAGCTTGGCTTGGGATCTTCGAGGCTTGGGTTTGTGGAGCTTGATTTGGGATCTTCGAGGCTTGGGTTCTTGGAGCTTGGCTTGGGATCTTTGAGACTTGGGTTCCTGGAGCTTGGCTTGGGACCGTCAAGGCTTGGGTTCCTGGAGCTTGGCTTGGGATCTTTGAGGCTTGTGTACCTGGAGATTGGCTTGGGATCTTTGAGACTTGGGTTCCTGGAGCTTGACTTGGGATCTTCGAGGCTTGGGTTCCTGGAGCTTGGCTTGGGATCTTTGAGGCTTGGATTCCTCCAGGCTTCAGTTCCTAGAGCTTGGCTTGGGATCTTCAAGGTTTGGGTTCCTGGAGCTTTGTTCGGGATCTTCCAGGCTTGGGTTCCTGGAGCTTGGCTTGGGATCTTCGACGCTTGGGATCCTGGAGTTTGGCTTGGGATCTTCGAGGCTTGGGTTCGTGGAGCTTGGCTTGGGATCTTTGAGGCTTGGGTTCCTGCAGCTTGGCTTGGGACCGTCAAGGCTTGGGTTCCTGGAGCTTGGCTAGGAATCTTCGATGCTTGGGTTCCTGGACCATGGCTTGGGATCGTTGAGGCTTGGGTTCTTCCAGGCTTGGGTTTCTGGAGCTTAGCTTGGGATCTTCGAGGCTTGGGTTCCTGGAGCTTGGCTTGGGATCTTCGAGGCTTGGTTTCCTGGAGCTTGGCTTGGGATCCTGGAGCTTGGCTTGGGATCTTCGAGGCTTGCGTTCCTGGAGCTTAGCTTGGGATCTTCAAGGCTTGGGTTCCTAGAGCTTGGCTTGGGATCTTCGAGGCTTGGGTTCCTGGAGCTTGGCCTGGGATCTTCGAGGCTTGGGTTCCTGGAGCTTGGCTTGGGATCTTTGAGGCTCGGGTTCCTGGACCTTGGCTTGGGATCTTCGAGGCTTGGGTTCCTGGAGCTTGGCTTGGGATCTTCGAGGCTTGGGTTCCTGGAGCTTGGCTTGGGATCTTTGAGGCTTGGGTTCTTCCAGGCTTGGGTTCCTGGAGCTTGGCTTGGAATCTTCAAGGTTTGGGTTCCAGGAGCTTGGCTTGGGATCTTCGAGGCTTGGGTTCCTGGAGCTTGGCTTGGGAACTTCGAGGCTTGGGTTCCTGGAGCCTGGCTTGGGAGCTTCGAGGCTTGGGTTCCTGGAGCCTGGCTTGGGATCTTTGAGGCTTGGGTTTGTGGAGCTTAGCTTGGGATCGTCGAGGCTTGGGTTCCTGGAGCTTGGCTTGGGATCTTCGAGGCTTGGGTTCCTGGAGCTTGACTTGGGATCTTCGAGGCTTGGGTTCCTGGAGCTTGGCGTGGGATCTTGGAGGCTTGGGTTCGTGGAGCTTGGCTTGGGATCTTCGAGGCTTGCGTTCCTGGAGCTTGGCTGGGGATCTTCGAGGCTTGGGTTCCTGGAGCTTGGCTTGGGCACTTCGAGGATTGGGTTCCTGGAGCTTGGCTTGGGATCCTGGAGCTTGCCTTGGGATCTTCGAGGCTTGCGTTCCTGGAGCTTAGCTTGGGATCTTCCAGGCTTGGGTTCCTGGAGCTTGGCTTGCGATCTTCGAGGCTTGCGTTCCTGGAGCTTGGCCTGGAATCTTCGAGTCTTGGGTTCCTGGAGCTTGGCTTGAGATCTTCGAGGCTTGGTTTCCTGGAGCTTGGCTTGGGATCTTCGAGGCTTGGGTTCCTGGAGCTTGGCTTGGGATCTTCAAGGTTTGGGTTCATGGAGCTTGGCTTGGCATCTTCCAGGCTTGGGTTCCTGGAGCTTGGCTTCGGATCTTCGAGGCTTGGGATCCTGGAGCTTAGCTTGGGATCTTCGAAGCTTGGGTTCCTGGAGCTTCGCTTGGGATCTTTGAGGCTTGGGTTCTTCCAGGCTTGGTTTCCTGGAACTTGCCTTGGGATCTACAAGGTTTGTGTTCCTGGAGCTTGGCTTGGGATCTTCGAGGCTTGGGTCCCTGGAGCTTGCCTTGGGAACTTCGAGGCTTGGGTTTCTGGAGCCTGGCTTGGGAGCTTCGAGGCTTGGGTTCCTGGAGCTTGGCTTTGGATCTTCGAGGCTTGGGTTCCTGGAGCTTGGCTTGGGATCCTCGAGGCTTGGGTTGTGGAGCTTTGCTTGGGATCATCGAGGCTTGGGATCCTGGAGCTTGGAGTGGGATCTTCGAGGCTTGGGTTCGTGGAGCTTAGCTTGGGATCTTCCAGGCTTGGGTTCCTGGAGCTTGGCTTGCGATCTTCGAGGCTTGGGTTCCTGGAGCTTGGCCTGGAATCTTCGAGGCTTGGGTTCCTGGAGCTTGGCTTGAGATCTTCGAGGCTTGGGTTCCTGGAGCTTGGCTTGGGATCTTCGGGGCTTGGGTTCCTGGAGCTTGGCTTGGGATCTTCAAGGTTTGGGTTCATGGAGTTTGGCTTGGCATCTTCCAGGCTTGGGTTCCTGGAGCTTGGCTTGGGATCTTCGAGGCTTGGGATCCTGGAGCTTGGCTTGGGATCTTGGAGGCTTGGGATCGTGGAGATTGGCTTGGGATCTTTGAGGGTTGGGGTCCTGGAGCTTGCCATGGGATCTTCGAGAGTTGGGTTCCTGGAGCTTGCCTTGGGATCTTTCAGGCTTGGGTTCCTGGAGCTTGGCTTGGGATCTTCGAGGCTTGGGTTCCTGCAGCTTGGCTTGGGATTTTCGAAGCTTGGGTTCCTGGAGCTTGGCTTGGGATCTTTAAGGCTTGGGTTCTTCCAGGCTTGGGTTCCTGGAGCTTGGCTTGGGATCTTCAAGGTTTGGGTTCCTGGCGCTTGGCTTGGGATCTTCGACGCTTGGGATCCTGGAACTTGGCTTGGGATCCTGGAGCTTGGCTTGGGATCTTCGAGGCTCGGGTTCGTGAAGCTTTGCTTGGGATCTTCGAGGCCTGGGTTCCTGGAGCTTGCCTTGGGATCTTCGAGACTTGGGTTCCTGGAGCTTGGCTTGGGATCTTTCAGGCTTGGGTTCCTGGAGGATGGCTTGGGACGGTCAAGGCTTGGGTTCCTGGAGCTTGGCTTGGGATCCTGGAGCTTGGCTTGGGATCTTCGAGGCTTGCGTTCCTGTTGCTTAGCTTGGGATCTTCAAGGCTTGGGCTCCTAGAGCTTGGCTTGGGATCTTCGAGGCTTGGGTTCCTGGAGCTTGGCCTGGGATCTTCGAGGCTTGGGTTCCTGGAGCTTGGCTTAGGATCTTTGAGGCTCGGGTTCCTGGATCTTGGCTTGGGATCTTCGAGGCTTGGGTTCCTGGAGCTTGGCTTGGGATCTTCGAGGCTTGGGTTCCTGGAGCTTGGCTTGGGATCTTTGAGGCTTGGGTTCTTCCAGGCTTGGGTTCCTGGAGCTTGGCTTGGAATCTTCAAGATTTGGGTTCCAGGAGCTTGGCTTGAGATCTTCGAGGCTTGGGTTCCTGGAGCTTGGTTTGGGAACTTCGAGGCTTGGGTTCCTGGAGCCTGGCTTGGGAGCTTCGAGGCTAGGGTTCCTGGAGCCTGGCTTGGGATCTTTGAGGCTTGGGTTTGTGGAGCTTAGCTTGGGATCGTCGAGGCTTGGGTTCCTGGAGCTTGGCTTGGGATCTTCGAGGCTTGGGATCATGGAGCTTGGCGTGGGATCTTCGAGGCTTGGGTTCGTGGAGCTTGGCTTGGGATATTCGAGTCTTGGGTTCCTGGCGCTTGGCTTGGGATCTTCGAGGCTTGGGTTTGTGGAGCTTGGCTTGGGATCTTCCAGGCTTGGGTTCTTGGAGCTTGTCTTGGGATCTTCGAGACTTGAGTTCCTGGAGCTTGGCTTGGGATCTTTGAGACTTGGGATCTTCGAGGCTTGGGTTCCTGGAGCTTGGGTGGGGATCTTCAAAGCTTGGGTTCCTAGAGCTTGGCTTGGGATCTTCGAGGCATGGGTTCTTCCAGGCTTGGGTTCCTGGAGCTTGGCTTGGAATCTTCAAGGTTTGGGTTCCTGGAGCTTCGCCTGGGATCTTCGAGGCTTGGGTTCCTGGAGCTTGGCCTAGGATCTTCGAGGCTTGGGTTCCTGGAGCTTGGCTTGGCATCTTCGAGGCTAGGGTTCGTGGAGCTTGGCTTGGGATCTTCGAGGCTTGGGTTCCTAGAGCTTGGCTTGGGATCTTCGAGGCTTGGGTTTGTGGAGCTTGATTTGGGATCTTCGAGGCTTGGGTTCTTGGAGCTTGGCTTGGGATCTTCGAGGCTTGTGTACCTGGAGATTGGCTTGGGATCTTTGAGACTTGTGTTCCTGGAGCTTGGCTTGGGACCGTCAAGGCTTGGGTTCCTGGAGCTTGGCTTGGGATCTTTGAGGCTTGTGTACCTGGAGATTGGCTTGGGATCTTTGAGACTTGGGTTCCTGGAGCTTGACTTGGGATCTTCGAGGCTTGGGTTCCTGGAGCTTGGCTTGGGATCTTTGAGGCTTGGATTCTTCCAGGCTTCGGTTCCTAGAGCTTGGCTTGGGATCTTCAAGGTTTGGGTTCCTGGAGCTTGGTTCGGGATCTTCCAGGCTTGGGTTCCTGGAGCTTGGCTTGGGATCTTCGAGGCATGGGATCCTGGAGTTTGGCTTGGGATCTTCGAGGCTTGGGTTCGTGGAGCTTGGCTTGGGATCTTTGAGGCTTGAGTTCCTGCAGCTTGATTTGGGACCGTCAAGGCTTGGGTTCCTGGAGCTTGGCTTGGAATCTTCGAAGCTTGGGTTCCTGGAGCATGGCTTGGGATCGTTGAGGCTTGGGTTCTTCCAGGCTTGTGTTCCTGGAGCTTGGCTTGGGATCTTCGAGGCTTGGGTCCCTGGAGCTTGGCTTGGGATCTTCGAGGCTTGATTTCCTGGAGCTTGGCTTGGGATCCTGGAGCTTGGCTTGGGATCTTCGAGGCTTGCGTTCCTGGAGCTTAGCTTGGGATCTTCAAGGCTTGGGTTCCTAGAGCTTGGCTTGGGATCTTCGAGGCTTGGGTTCCTGGAGCTTGGCCTGGGATCTTCGAGGCTTGGGTTCCTGGAGCTTGGCTTGGGATCTTTGAGGCTCGGGTTCCTGGACCTTGGCTTGGGATCTTCGAGGCTTGGGTTCCTGGAGCTTGGCTTGGGATCTTCGAGGCTTGGTTTCCTGGAGCTTGGCTTGGGGTCTTTGAGGCTTGGGTTCTTCCAGGCTTGGGTTCCTGGAACTTGGCTTGGAATCTTCAAGGTTTGGGTTCCAGGAGCTTGGCTTGGGATCTTCGATGCTTGGGTTCCTGGAGCTTGGCTTGGGAACTTCGAGGCTTGGGTTCCTGGAGCCTGGCTTGGGAGCTTCGAGGCTTGGGTTCCTGGAGCCTGGCTTGGGATCTTTGAGGCTTCGGTTTGTGGAGCTTAGCTTGGGATCGTCGAGGCTTGGGTTCCTGGAGCTTGGCTTGGGATCTTCGAGGCTTGGGTTCCTGGAGCTTGACTTGGGATCTTCGAGGCTTGGGTTCCTGGAGCTTGGCGTGGGATCTTGGAGGCTTGGGTTCGTGGAGCTTGGCTTGGGATATTCGAGGCTTGGGTTCCTGGAGCTTGACTTGGGATCTTCGAGGCTTGGTTTCCTGGAGCTTGGCGTGGGATCTTGGAGGCTTGTGTTCGTGGAGCTTGGCTTGGGATATTCGAGGCTTGGGTTCCTGGAGCTTGGCTTGGGATATTTGAGGCTTGGGTTTGTGGAGCTTAGCTTGGGATCTTCGAGGCTTGGGTTCCTGGAACTTGGCGTGGATCTTCGAGGCTTGGGTTCGTGGAACTCGGCTTGGGATATTCGAGGCTTGGGTTCCTGGAGCTTGCCTTGGGATCTTCGAGGCTTGGGTTTGTGGAGCTTGGCTTGGGATCTTCGAGGCTTGGGTTCTTGGAGCTTGCCTTGGGATCTTCGAGACTTGAGTTCCTGGAGCTTGGCTTGGGATCTTTGAGACTTGGGTTCCTGGAGCTTGGCTTGGGACCGTCAAGGCTCGGGTTCCTGGAGCTTGGCTTGGGATCTTCGAGACTTGGGTTCCTGGAGCTTGGCTTGGGATCTTCGACGCTTGGGTTCCTGGAGCTTGGCTTGGAATCTTTGAAGCTTGGGTGCTTTGAGGCTTTGGCTGCTGGAGCTTGGCTTGGGACCTTCGAGGCTTGATTTCCTGGAGCTTCGCTTGGGATCTTCGAGGCTTGGGTTCCTGGAGCTAGGCTTGGGATCTTCGAGGCTTGCGTTCCTGGAGCTTGGCTGGGGATCTTCGAGGCTTGGGTTCCTGGAGCTTGGCTTGGGCACTTCGAGGATTGGGTTCCTAGAGCTTGGCTTGGGATCCTGGAGCTTGCCTTGGGATCTTCGAGGCTTGCGTTCCTGGAGCTTAGCTTGGGATCTTCCAGGCTTGGGTTCCTGGAGCTTGGCTTGCGATCTTCGAGGCTTGTGTTCCTGGAGCTTGGCCTGGAATCTTCGAGGCTTGGGTTCCTGGAGCTTGGCTTGAGATCTTCGAGGCTTGGGTTCCTGGAGCTTTGCTTGGGATCTTCGAGGCTTGGGTTCCTGGAGCTTGGCTTGGGATCTTCAAGGTTTGGGTTCATGGAGCTTGGCTTGGCATCTTCCAGGCTTGGGTTCCTGGAGCTTGGCTTCGGATCTTCGAGGCTTGGGATCCTGGAGCTTAGCTTGGGATCTTCGAAGCTTGGGTTCCTGGAGCTTCGCTTGGGATCTTTGAGGCTTGGGTTCTTCCAGGCTTGGTTTCCTGTAACTTGCCTTGGGATCTACAAGGTTTGTGTTCCTGGAGCTTGGCTTGGGATCTTCGAGGCTTGGGTCCCTGGAGCTTGCCTTGGGAACTTCGAGGCTTGGGTTTCTGGAGCCTGGCTTGTGAGCTTCGAGGCTTCGGTTCCTGGAGCTTGGCTTTGGATCTTCGAGGCTTGGGTTCCTGGAGCTTGGCCTGGGATCTTCGAGGCTTGGGTTCCTGGAGCTTGGCTTAGGATCTTTGAGGCTCGGGTTCCTGGATCTTGGCTTGGGATCTTCGAGGCTTGGGTTCCTGGAGCTTGGCTTGGGATCTTCGAGGCTTGGGTTCCTGGAGCTTGGCTTGGGATCTTTGAGGCTTGGGTTCTTCCAGGCTTGGGTTCCTGGAGCTTGGCTTGGAATCTTCAAGATTTGGGTTCCAGGAGCTTGGCTTGAGATCTTCGAGGCTTGGGTTCCTGGAGCTTGGCTTGGGAACTTCGAGGCTTGGGTTCCTGGAGCCTGGCTTGGGAGCTTCGAGGCTAGGGTTCCTGGAGCCTGGCTTGGGATCTTTGAGGCTTGGGTTTGTGGAGCTTAGCTTGGGATCGTCGAGGCTTGGGTTCCTGGAGCTTGGCTTGGGATCTTCGAGGCTTGGGATCATGGAGCTTGGCGTGGGATCTTCGAGGCTTGGGTTCGTGGAGCTTGGCTTGGGATATTCGAGTCTTGGGTTCCTGGCGCTTGGCTTGGGATCTTCGAGGCTTGGGTTTGTGGAGCTTGGCTTGGGATCTTCGAGGCTTGGGTTCTTGGAGCTTGTCTTGGGATCTTCGAGACTTGAGTTCCTGGAGCTTGGCTTGGGATCTTTGAGACTTGGGTTCCAGGAGCTAGGCTTGGGATCTTCGAGGCTTGGGTTCCTGGAGCTTGGGTGGGGATCTTCAAAGCTTGGGTTCCTGGAGCTTGGCTTGGGATCTTCGAGGCATGGGTTCTTCCAGGCTTGGGTTCCTGGAGCTTGGCTTGGAATCTTCAAGGTTTGGGTTCCTGGAGCTTCGCCTGGGATCTTCGAGGCTTGGGTTCCTGGAGCTTGGCCTAGGATCTTCGAGGCTTGGGTTCCTGGAGCTTGGCTTGGCATCTTCGAGGCTAGGGTTCGTGGAGCTTGGCTTGGGATCTTCGAGGCTTGGGTTCCTAGAGCTTGGCTTGGGATCTTCGAGGCTTGGGTTTGTGGAGCTTGATTTGGGATCTTCGAGGCTTGGGTTCTTGGAGCTTGGCTTGGGATCTTCGAGGCTTGTGTACCTGGAGATTGGCTTGGGATCTTTGAGACTTGTGTTCCTGGAGCTTGGCTTGGGACCGTCAAGGCTTGGGTTCCTGGAGCTTGGCTTGGGATCTTTGAGGCTTGTGTACCTGGAGATTGGCTTGGGATCTTTGAGACTTGGGTTCCTGGAGCTTGGCTTGGGATCTTCGAGGCTTGGGTTCCTGGAGCTTGGCTTGGGATCTTTGAGGCTTGGATTCTTCCAGGCTTCGGTTCCTAGAGCTTGGCTTGGGATCTTCAAGGTTTGGGTTCCTGGAGCTTGGTTCGGGATCTTCCAGGCTTGGGTTCCTGGAGCTTGGCTTGGGATCTTCGAGGCATGGGATCCTGGAGTTTGGCTTGGGATCTTCGAGGCTTGGGTTCGTGGAGCTTGGCTTGGGATCTTTGAGGCTTGAGTTCCTGCAGCTTGATTTGGGACCGTCAAGGCTTGGGTTCCTGGAGCTTGGCTTGGAATCTTCGAAGCTTGGGTTCCTGGAGCATGGCTTGGGATCGTTGAGGCTTGGGTTCTTCCAGGCTTGTGTTCCTGGAGCTTGGCTTGGGATCTTCGAGGCTTGGGTCCCTGGAGCTTGGCTTGGGATCTTCGAGGCTTGATTTCCTGGAGCTTGGCTTGGGATCCTGGAGCTTGGCTTGGGATCTTCGAGGCTTGCGTTCCTGGAGCTTAGCTTGGGATCTTCAAGGCTTGGGTTCCTAGAGCTTGGCTTGGGATCTTCGAGCCTTGGGTTCCTGGAGCTTGGCCTGGGATCTTCGAGGCTTGGGTTCCTGGAGCTTGGCTTGGGATCTTTGAGGCTCGGGTTCCTGGACCTTGGCTTGGGATCTTCGAGGCTTGGGTTCCTGGAGCTTGGCTTGGGATCTTCGAGGCTTGGTTTCCTGGAGCTTGGCTTGGGGTCTTTGAGGCTTGGGTTCTTCCAGGCTTGGGTTCCTGGAACTTGGCTTGGAATCTTCAAGGTTTGGGTTCCAGGAGCTTGGCTTGGGATCTTCGATGCTTGGGTTCCTGGAGCTTGGCTTGGGAACTTCGAGGCTTGGGTTCCTGGAGCCTGGCTTGGGAGCTTCGAGGCTTGGGTTCCTGGAGCCTGGCTTGGGATCTTTGAGGCTTCGGTTTGTGGAGCTTAGCTTGGGATCGTCGAGGCTTGGGTTCCTGGAGCTTGGCTTGGGATCTTCGAGGCTTGGGTTCCTGGAGCTTGACTTGGGATCTTCGAGGCTTGGGTTCCTGGAGCTTGGCGTGGGATCTTGGAGGCTTGGGTTCGTGGAGCTTGGCTTGGGATATTCGAGGCTTGGGTTCCTGGAGCTTGACTTGGGATCTTCGAGGCTTGGTTTCCTGGAGCTTGGCGTGGGATCTTGGAGGCTTGTGTTCGTGGAGCTTGGCTTGGGATATTCGAGGCTTGGGTTCCTGGAGCTTGGCTTGGGATATTTGAGGCTTGGGTTTGTGGAGCTTAGCTTGGGATCTTCGAGGCTTGGGTTCCTGGAGCTTGGCGTGGGATCTTCGAGGCTTGGGTTTGTGGAACTTGGCTTGGGATCTTCGAGGCTTGGGTTCTTGGAGCTTGCCTTGGGATCTTCGAGACTTGAGTTCCTGGAGCTTGGCTTGGGATCTTTGAGACTTGGGTTCCTGGAGCTTGGCTTGGGACCGTCAAGGCTCGGGTTCCTGGAGCTTGGCTTGGGATCTTCGAGACTTGGGTTCCTGGAGCTTGGCTTGGGATCTTCGACGCTTGGGTTCCTGGAGCTTGGCTTGGAATCTTTGAAGCTTGGGTGCTTTGAGGCTTTGGCTGCTGGAGCTTGGCTTGGGACCTTCGAGGCTTGATTTCCTGGAGCTTCGCTTGGGATCTTCGAGGCTTGGGTTCCTGGAGCTAGGCTTGGGATCTTCGAGGCTTGCGTTCCTGGAGCTTGGCTGGGGATCTTCGAGGCTTGGGTTCCTGGAGCTTGGCTTGGGCACTTCGAGGATTGGGTTCCTAGAGCTTGGCTTGGGATCCTGGAGCTTGCCTTGGGATCTTCGAGGCTTGCGTTCCTGGAGCTTAGCTTGGGATCTTCCAGGCTTGGGTTCCTGGAGCTTGGCTTGCGATCTTCGAGGCTTGTGTTCCTGGAGCTTGGCCTGGAATCTTCGAGGCTTGGGTTCCTGGAGCTTGGCTTGAGATCTTCGAGGCTTGGGTTCCTGGAGCTTTGCTTGGGATCGTCGAGGCTTGGGTTCCTGGAGCTTGGCTTGGGATCTTCAAGGTTTGGGTTCATGGAGCTTGGCTTGGCATCTTCCAGGCTTGGGTTCCTGGAGCTTGGCTTCGGATCTTCGAGGCTTGGGATCCTGGAGCTTAGCTTGGGATCTTCGAAGCTTGGGTTCCTGGAGCTTCGCTTGGGATCTTTGAGGCTTGGGTTCTTCCAGGCTTGGTTTCCTGTAACTTGCCTTGGGATCTACAAGGTTTGTGTTCCTGGAGCTTGGCTTGGGATCTTCGAGGCTTGGGTCCCTGGAGCTTGCCTTGGGAACTTCGAGGCTTGGGTTTCTGGAGCCTGGCTTGTGAGCTTCGAGGCTTCGGTTCCTGGAGCTTGGCTTTGGATCTTCGAGGCTTGGGTTCCTGGAGCTTGGCTTGGGATCCTCGAGGCTTGGGTTGTGGAGCTTTGCTTGGGATCATCGAGGCTTGGGATCCTGGAGCTTGGAGTGGGATCTTCGAGGCTTGGGTTCGTGGAGCTTAGCTTGGGATCTTCCAGGCTTGGGTTCCTGGAGCTTGGCTTGCGATCTTCGAGGCTTGGGTTACTGGAGCTTGGCCTGGAATCTTCGAGGCTTGGGTTCCTGGAGCTTGGCTTGAGATCTTCGAGGCTTGGGTTCCTGGAGCTTGGCTTGGGATCTTCGGGGCTTGGGTTCCTGGAGCTTGGCTTGGGATCTTCGAGGCTTGGGTTCCTGCAGCTTGGCTTGGGATCTTCGAAGCTTGGGTTCCTGGAGCTTGGCTTGGGATCTTTGAGGCTTGGGTTCTTCCAGGCTTGGGTTCCTGGAGCTTGCCTTTGGATCTTCGAGAGTTGGTTCCTGGAGCTTGGCTTGGGATCTTTCAGGCTTGGGCTCCTGGAACTTGGCTTGGGACCGTCAAGGTTTAGGTTCCTGGAGCTTGACTTGGGATCGTCGAGGCTTCGGTTCCTGCCGCTTGGCTTGGGATCTTCGAAGCTTGGGTTCCTGGAGCTTGGCTTGGGATCTTTGAGGCTTGGGTTCTTCCAGGCTTGGGTTCCTGGAGCTTAGGTTGGGATCTTCAAGGTTTGGTTTCCTGGAGCTTGGCTTGGGATCTTCGAGGCTTGGGTTCCTGGAGCTTGGCTTGGGAACTTCGAGGCTTTGGTTCCTGGAATTGGCTTGGGATCTTCGAGGCTTGGGTTCCTGGAGCTCGGCTTGGGATCTTCGATGCTTGGGTTCCTGGAGCTTGCATTGGGATCTTCGAGGCTTGGGTTCCTGGAGCTTTGCTTGGGATATTCGAGGCTTGGGTTCCCGGAGCTTGGCTTGGGATCTTGGAGGCTTGGGTTCCTGGAGCTTGGCTTGGGATCTTGGAGGCTTGGGTTCGTGGAGCTTGGCTTGGGATATTCGAGGCTTGGGTTCCTGGAGCTTGACTTGGGATCTTCGAGGCTTGGTTTCCTGGAGCTTGGCGTGGGATCTTGGAGGCTTGTGTTCGTGGAGCTTGGCTTGGGATATTCGAGGCTTGGGTTCCTGGAGCTTGGCTTGGGATATTTGAGGCTTGGGTTTGTGGAGCTTAGCTTGGGATCTTCGAGGCTTGGGTTCCTGGAGCTTGGCGTGGGATCTTCGAGGCTTGGGTTTGTGGAACTTGGCTTGGGATCTTCGAGGCTTGGGTTCTTGGAGCTTGCCTTGGGATCTTCGAGACTTGAGTTCCTGGAGCTTGGCTTGGGATCTTTGAGACTTGGGTTCCTGGAGCTTGGCTTGGGACCGTCAAGGCTCGGGTTCCTGGAGCTTGGCTTGGGATCTTCGAGACTTGGGTTCCTGGAGCTTGGCTTGGGATCTTCGACGCTTGGGTTCCTGGAGCTTGGCTTGGAATCTTTGAAGCTTGGGTGCTTTGAGGCTTTGGCTGCTGGAGCTTGGCTTGGGACCTTCGAGGCTTGATTTCCTGGAGCTTCGCTTGGGATCTTCGAGGCTTGGGTTCCTGGAGCTAGGCTTGGGATCTTCGAGGCTTGCGTTCCTGGAGCTTGGCTGGGGATCTTCGAGGCTTGGGTTCCTGGAGCTTGGCTTGGGCACTTCGAGGATTGGGTTCCTAGAGCTTGGCTTGGGATCCTGGAGCTTGCCTTGGGATCTTCGAGGCTTGCGTTCCTGGAGCTTAGCTTGGGATCTTCCAGGCTTGGGTTCCTGGAGCTTGGCTTGCGATCTTCGAGGCTTGTGTTCCTGGAGCTTGGCCTGGAATCTTCGAGGCTTGGGTTCCTGGAGCTTGGCTTGAGATCTTCGAGGCTTGGGTTCCTGGAGCTTTGCTTGGGATCGTCGAGGCTTGGGTTCCTGGAGCTTGGCTTGGGATCTTCAAGGTTTGGGTTCATGGAGCTTGGCTTGGCATCTTCCAGGCTTGGGTTCCTGGAGCTTGGCTTCGGATCTTCGAGGCTTGGGATCCTGGAGCTTAGCTTGGGATCTTCGAAGCTTGGGTTCCTGGAGCTTCGCTTGGGATCTTTGAGGCTTGGGTTCTTCCAGGCTTGGTTTCCTGTAACTTGCCTTGGGATCTACAAGGTTTGTGTTCCTGGAGCTTGGCTTGGGATCTTCGAGGCTTGGGTCCCTGAGCTTGCCTTGGGAACTTCGAGGCTTGGGTTTCTGGAGCCTGGCTTGTGAGCTTCGAGGCTTCGGTTCCTGGAGCTTGGCTTTGGATCTTCGAGGCTTGGGTTCCTGGAGCTTGGCTTGGGATCCTCGAGGCTTGGGTTGTGGAGCTTTGCTTGGGATCATCGAGGCTTGGGATCCTGGAGCTTGGAGTGGGATCTTCGAGGCTTGGGTTCGTGGAGCTTAGCTTGGGATCTTCCAGGCTTGGGTTCCTGGAGCTTGGCTTGCGATCTTCGAGGCTTGGGTTACTGGAGCTTGGCCTGGAATCTTCGAGGCTTGGGTTCCTGGAGCTTGGCTTGAGATCTTCGAGGCTTGGGTTCCTGGAGCTTGGCTTGGGATCTTCGGGGCTTGGGTTCCTGGAGCTTGGCTTGGGATCTTCGAGGCTTGGGTTCCTGCAGCTTGGCTTGGGATCTTCGAAGCTTGGGTTCCTGGAGCTTGGCTTGGGATCTTTGAGGCTTGGGTTCTTCCAGGCTTGGGTTCCTGGAGCTTGCCTTTGGATCTTCGAGAGTTGGTTCCTGGAGCTTGGCTTGGGATCTTTCAGGCTTGGGCTCCTGGAACTTGGCTTGGGACCGTCAAGGTTTAGGTTCCTGGAGCTTGACTTGGGATCGTCGAGGCTTCGGTTCCTGCCGCTTGGCTTGGGATCTTCGAAGCTTGGGTTCCTGGAGCTTGGCTTGGGATCTTTGAGGCTTGGGTTCTTCCAGGCTTGGGTTCCTGGAGCTTAGGTTGGGATCTTCAAGGTTTGGTTTCCTGGAGCTTGGCTTGGGATCTTCGAGGCTTGGGTTCCTGGAGCTTGGCTTGGGAACTTCGAGGCTTTGGTTCCTGGAATTGGCTTGGGATCTTCGAGGCTTGGGTTCCTGGAGCTCGGCTTGGGATCTTCGATGCTTGGGTTCCTGGAGCTTGCATTGGGATCTTCGAGGCTTGGGTTCCTGGAGCTTTGCTTGGGATATTCGAGGCTTGGGTTCCCGGAGCTTGGCTTGGGATCTTGGAGGCTTGGGTTCCTGGAGCTTGGCTTGGGATCTTCGAGGCTTGGGTTCGTGGAGTTTCGCTTGGGATCTTCGAGGCTTGGGTTCCTGGAGCTTGCCTTGGGATCTTCGAGACTTGGGTTCCTGGAGCTTGGATTGGGATCTTTCAGGCTTGGGTACCCGGAGCTTGGCTTGGGACCGTCAAGGCTTGGGTTCCTGGAGCTTGGCTTGGGATTTTTGAGGCTTGGGTTCCTGGAGCTTGGCTTGGAATCTTCGAAGCTTGGGTTCCTGGAGCTTGGCTTGGGATGTTTGAGGCTTGTGTTCTTCCAGGCTTGGGTTCCTGGAGCTTGGCTTGGGATCTTCGAGGCTGGGGTTCCTGGAACTTGGCTTGGGATCTTCGAGGCTTGGGTTCCTAGAGCTTGGCCTGGGATCTTCGAGGCTTGGGATCCTGGAGATTGGCTTGCGATCTTCGATGCTTGGGTTCCTGGAGCTTAGCTTGGGATCCTGGAGCTTGGCTTGGGATCTTCGAGGCTTGCGTTCCTGGAGCTTAGCTTGGGATCTTCGAGGCTTGGGTTCCTGGAGCTTGGCATGGGAACTTCGAGGCTTGGGTTCCTGGAGCTTGGCCTGGGATCTTCGAGGCTTGGGTTCCTGGAGCTTGGCTTGGGATCTTCGAGGCTTGGGTTCCTGGAGCTTGGCTTGGAATCTTCGAAGCTTGGGTTCCTGGAGCTTGGCTTGGGATGTTTGTGGCTTGGGTTCTTCCAGGCTTGGGTTCCTGGAGCTTGGCATGGGATTTTCGAGGCTTGGGTTCCTGGAGCTTGGCCTGGGATCTTCGAGGCTTGGGTTCCTGGAGCTTGGCTTGGGATCTTCGAGGCTTGGGTTCCTGGATCTTGGCTTGGGATCTTCGAGGCTTGGGTTCCTGGAGCCTGGCTTGAGATCATCGAGGCTTGGGATCCAGGAGCTCGGCTTGCGATCTTCGATGCTTGGGTTCGTGGAGCTTGGCTTGGGATCTTCGAGGCTTGGGTTCCTGTAGCTTGACTTGGGATCTTTGAGGCTTGGGTTTGTGGAGCTTAGCTTGGGATCTTCGAGGCTTGGGTTCCTGGAGCTTGGCTTGGGATCTTCGAGTCTTGAGTTCCTGGAGCTTGGCGTGGTATCTTCGAGGCTTGGGTTCGTGGAGCTTGGCTTAGGATATTCGAGGCTTGGGTTCCTGGAGCTTGGCTTGGGATCTTCGAGGCTTCGGTTTGTGGAGCTTGGCTTGGGATTTTCGAGGCTTGGGTTCTTGCAGTTTGTCTTGGGATCTTCGAGACTTGAGTTCCTGGAGCTTGGCTTGGGATCTTTGAGACTTGGGTTCCTGGAGCTTGGTTTGGGACCGTCAAGTCTTGGGTTCCTGGAGCTTGGCTTGGGATCTTCGAGACTTGGGTTCCTGGAGCTTGGCTTGGGATCTTTCAGGCTTGGGTTCCTGGAGCTTGGCTTGGGACCGTCAAGGCTTGGGTTCCTGGAGCTTGGCTTGGGATTTTAGAGGCTTCGGTTCCTGGAGCTTGGCTTGGGATCTTCGAGGCTTGGGTTCCTGGAGCTTGGCTTGGAATCTTCGAAGCTTGGGTTCCTGGAGCTTGGCTTGGGATGTTTGTGGCTTGGGTTCTTCCAGGCTTGGGTTCCTGGAGCTTGGCATGGGATTTTCGAGGCTTGGGTTCCTGGAGCTTGTCTTGGGATCTTCGAGACTTGAGTTCCTGGAGCTTGGCTTGGGATCTTTGAGACTTGGGTTCCTGGAGCTTGGTTTGGGACCGTCAAGTCTTGGGTTCCTGGAGCTTGGCTTGGGATCTTCGAGACTTGGGTTCCTGGAGCTTGGCTTGGGATCTTTCAGGCTTGGGTTCCTGGAGCTTGGCTTGGGACCGTCAAGGCTTGGGTTCCTGGAGCTTGGCTTGGGATTTTAGAGGCTTCGGTTCCTGGAGCTTGGCTTGGAATCTTCGAAGCTTGGGTTCCTGGAGCTTGGCTTGGGATGTTTGAGGCTTGTGTTCTTCCAGGCTTGGGTTCCTGGAGCTTCGCTTGGGATCTTCGAGGCTGGGGTTCCTGGAACTTGGCTTGGGATCTTCGAGGCTTGGGTTCCTAGAGCTTGGCCTGGGATCTTCGAGGCTTGGGATCCTGGAGATTGGCTTGCGATCTTCGATGCTTGGGTTCCTGGAGCTTAGCTTGGGATCCTGGAGCTTGGCTTGGGATCTTCGAGGCTTGCGTTCCTGGAGCTTAGCTTGGGATCTTCGAGGCTTGGGTTCCTGGAGCTTGGCATGGGATCTTCGAGGCTTGGGTTCCTGGAGCTTGGCCTGGGATCTTCGAGGCTTGGGTTCCTGGAGCTTGGCTTGGGATCTTCGAGGCTTGGGTTCCTGGATCTTGGCTTGGGATCTTCGAGGCTTGGGTTCCTGTAGCCTGGCTTGAGATCATCGAGGCTTGCGATCCAGGAGCTTGGCTTGCGATCTTCGATGCTTGGGTTCCTGGAGCTTAGCTTGGGATCCTGGAGCTTGGCTTGGGATCTTCGAGGCTTGCGTTCCTGGAGCTTAGCTTGGGATCTTCGAGGCTTGGGTTCCTGGAGCTTGGCATGGGATCTTTGAGACTTGGGTTCCTGGAGCTTGGTTTGGGACCGTCAAGGCTTGGGTTCCTGGAGCATGGCTTGGGATCTTCGAGACTTGGGTTCCTGGAGCTTGGCTTAGGATCTTCGACGCTTGGTTTCCTGGAGCTTGGCTGGGGATCTTCAAAGCTTGGGTTCCTGGAGCTTGGCTTGGGATCTTCGAGGCTTGGGTTCCTGGAGCTTTTCTTGGGATCTTCGAGGCTTGGGTTCCTGGAGCTTAGCTTGGGACCGTCAAGGCTTGGGTTCCTGGAGCTTGGCTTGGGATTTTCGAGACTTGGGTTCCTGGAGCTTGGCTAAGGATCTTCGAGGCTTGGCTTCCTGGAGCTTGGCCTGGGATCTTCGAGGCTTGGGTTCCTGGAGCTTGGCTTGGGATATTCGAGGATTGGGTTTGTGGAGCTTGGCTTGGGATCTTCCAGGCTTGGGTTCTTGGAGCTTGGCATGGGATCTTCGAGGCTTGAGTTCCTGGAGCTTGGCTTTGGATCTTTGAGGCTTGGGTTCTTCCACGCTTGGGTTCCTGGAGCTCGGCTTGGGATCTTCAAGGTTTGGGTTCCTGGAGCTTGGCTTGGGATCTTCGACGCTTGGGTTCCTGGAACTTGGCTTGGGATCCTGGAGCTTGGCTTGGGATCTTCGAGGCTTGGGTTCCTGGAGCTTGGCTTGGGATCTTTCAGGCT
Source organism: Mobula birostris (assembly GCF_030028105.1). NCBI lineage: Eukaryota > Metazoa > Chordata > Chondrichthyes > Myliobatiformes > Myliobatidae > Mobula > Mobula birostris. The sequence goes on along the minus strand of NW_027274256.1, from coordinate 56,747 downwards.
TGGGTACCCGGAGCTTGGCTTGGGACCGTCAAGGCTTGGGTTCCTGGAGCTTGGCTTGGGATTTTAGAGGCTTGGGTTCCTGGAGCTTGGCTGGGAATCTTCGAAGCTTGGGTTCCTGGAGCTTAGCTTGGGATCTTCGAGGCTGAGGTTCCTGGAACTTGGCTTGGGATCTTCGAGGCTTGGGTTCCTAGAGCTTGGCCTGGGATCTTCGAGGCTTGGGATCCTGGAGATTGGCTTGCGATCTTCGATGCTTGGGTTCCTGGAGCTTAGCTTGGGATCCTGGAGCTTGGCTTGGGATCTTCGAGGCTTGCGTTCCTGGAGCTTAGCTTGGGATCTTCGAGGCTTGGGTTCCTGGAGCTTGGCATGGGAACTTCGAGGCTTGGGTTCCTGGAGCTTGGCCTGGGATCTTCGAGGCTTGGGTTCCTGGAGCTTGGCTTGGGATCTTCGAGGCTTGGGTTCCTGGAGCTTGGCTTGGAATCTTCGAAGCTTGGGTTCCTGGAGCTTGGCTTGGGATGTTTGTGGCTTGGGTTCTTCCAGGCTTGGGTTCCTGGAGCTTGGCATGGGATTTTCGAGGCTTGGGTTCCTGGAGCTTGTCTTGGGATCTTCGAGACTTGAGTTCCTGGAGCTTGGCTTGGGATCTTTGAGACTTGGGTTCCTGGAGCTTGGTTTGGGACCGTCAAGTCTTGGGTTCCTGGAGCTTGGCTTGGGATCTTCGAGACTTGGTTTCCTGGAGCTTGGCTTGGGATCTTTCAGGCTTGGGTTCCTGGAGCTTGGCTTGGGACCGTCAAGGCTTGGGTTCCTGGAGCTTGGCTTGGGATTTTAGAGGCTTCGGTTCCTGGAGCTTGGCTTGGAATCTTCGAAGCTTGGGTTCCTGGAGCTTGGCTTGGGATGTTTGAGGCTTGTGTTCTTCCAGGCTTGGGTTCCTGGAGCTTCGCCTGGGATCTTCGAGGCTGGGGTTCCTGGAACTTGGCTTGGGATCTTCGAGGCTTGGGTTCCTAGAGCTTGGCCTGGGATCTTCGAGGCTTGGGATCCTGGAGATTGGCTTGCGATCTTCGATGCTTGGGTTCCTGGAGCTTAGCTTGGGATCCTGGAGCTTGGCTTGGGATCTTCGAGGCTTGCGTTCCTGGAGCTTAGCTTGGGATCTTCGAGGCTTGGGTTCCTGGAGCTTGGCATGGGATCTTCGAGGCTTGGGTTCCTGGAGCTTGGCCTGGGATCTTCGAGGCTTGGGTTCCTGGAGCTTGGCTTGGGATCTTCGAGGCTTGGGTTCCTGGATCTTGGCTTGGGATCTTCGAGGCTTGGGTTCCTGTAGCCTGGCTTGAGATCATCGAGGCTTGCGATCCAGGAGCTTGGCTTGGGATCTTCGATGCTTGGGTTCGTGGAGCTTGGCTTGGGATCTTCGAGGCTTGGGTTACTGGAGCTTGGCTTGGGATCTTTGAGGCTTGGGTTTGTGGAGCTTAGCTTGGGATCTTCGAGGCTTGGGTTCCTGGAGCTTGGCTTGGGACCGTCAAGGCTTGGGTTCCTGGAGCTTGGCTTGGGATTTTAGAGGCTTCGGTTCCTGGAGCTTGGCTTGGAATCTTCGAAGCTTGGGTTCCTGGAGCTTGGCTTGGGATGTTTGAGGCTTGTGTTCTTCCAGGCTTGGGTTCCTGGAGCTTCGCTTGGTATCTTCGAGGCTGGGGTTCCTGGAACTTGGCTTGGGATCTTCGAGGCTTGGGTTCCTAGAGCTTGGCCTGGGATCTTCGAGGCTTGGGATCCTGGAGATTGGCTTGCGATCTTCGATGCTTGGGTTCCTGGAGCTTAGCTTGGGATCCTGGAGCTTGGCTTGGGATCTTCGAGGCTTGCGTTCCTGGAGCTTAGCTTGGGATCTTCGAGGCTTGGGTTCCTGGAGCTTGGCATGGGATCTTCGAGGCTTGGGTTCCTGGAGCTTGGCCTGGGATCTTCGAGGCTTGGGTTCCTGGAGCTTGGCTTGGGATCTTCGAGGCTTGGGTTCCTGGATCTTGGCTTGGGATCTTCGAGGCTTGGGTTCCTGTAGCCTGGCTTGAGATCATCGAGGCTTGCGATCCAGGAGCTTGGCTTGGGATCTTCGATGCTTGGGTTCGTGGAGCTTGGCTTGGGATCTTCGAGGCTTGGGTTACTGGAGCTTGGCTTGGGATCTTTGAGGCTTGGGTTTGTGGAGCTTAGCTTGGGATCTTCGAGGCTTGGGTTCCTGGAGCTTGGCTTGGGATCTTCGAGGCTTGGGTTCCTGGAGCTTGCCTTGGGATATTCAAGGCTTGGGTTCCTGGAGCTTGGCTTGGGATCTTCGAGGCTTCGGTTTGTGGAGATTGGCTTGGGATTTTCGAGGCTTGGGTTCTTGCAGCTTGTCTTGGGATCTTCGAGACTTGAGTTCCTGGAGCTTGGCTTGGGATCTTTGAGACTTGGGTTCCTGGAGCTTGGTTTGGGACCGTCAAGGCTTGGGTTCCTGGAGCATGGCTTGGGATCTTCGAGACGTGGGTTCCTGGAGCTTGGCTGGGGATCTTCAAAGCTTGGGTTCCTGGAGCTTGGCTTGGGATCTTCGAGGCTTGGGTTCCTGGAGCTTGGCTTGGGATCCTGGAGCTTGGCTTGGGATCTTCGAGGCTTGCGTTCCTGGAGCTTAGCTTGGGATCTTCCAGGCTTGGGTTCCTGGAGCTTGGCTTGCGAACTTCGAGGCTTGGGTTCCTGGAGCTTGGCCTGGAATCTTCGAGGCTTGGGTTCCTGGAGCTTGGCTTGGGATCTTCGAGGCTTGGGTTCCTGGAGCTTGGCTTGGGAACTTCAAGGTTTGGGTTCATGGAGCTTGGCTTGGCATCTTCCAGGCTTGGGTTCCTGGAGCTTGGCTTGGGATCTTCGAGGCTTGGGATCCTGGAGCTTTTCTTGGGATCTTCGAGGCTTGGGTTCCTGGAGCTTAGCTTGGGACCGTCAAGGCTTGGGTTCCTGGAGCTTGGCCTGGGATTTTCGAGACTTGGGTTCCTGGAGCTTGGCTAAGGATCTTCGAGGCTTGGCTTCCTGGAGCTTGGCCTGGGATCTTCGAGGCTTGGGTTCCTGGAGCTTGGCTTGGGATATTCGAGGATTGTGTTTGTGGAGCTTGGCTTGGGATCTTCGAGGCTTGGGTTCTTGGAGCTTGGCATGGGATCTTCGAGGCTTGAGTTCCTGGAGCTTGGCTTTGGATCTTTGAGGCTTGGGTTCTTCCACGCTTGGGTTCCTGGAGCTCGGCTTGGGATCTTCAAGGTTTGGGTTCCTGGAGCTTGGCTTGGGATCTTCGACGCTTGGGTTCCTGGAACTTGGCTTGGGATCCTGGAGCTTGGCTTGGGATCTTCGAGGCTTGGGTTCGTGGAGTTTCGCTTGGGATCTTCGAGGCTTGGGTTCCTGGAGCTTGCCTTGGGATCTTCGAGACTTGGGTTCCTGGAGCTTGGCTTGGGATCTTTCAGGCTTGGGTACCCGGAGCTTGGCTTGGGACCGTCAAGGCTTGGGTTCCTGGAGCTTGGCTTGGGATTTTAGAGGCTTGGGTTCCTGGAGCTTGGCTTGGAATCTTCGAAGCTTGGGTTCCTGGAGCTTGGCTTGGGATGTTTGAGGCTTGGGTTCTTCCAGGCTTGGGTTCCTGGAGCTTGGCTTGGGATCTTCGAGGCTGGGGTTCCTGGAACTTGGCTTGGGATCTTCGAGGCTTGGGTTCCTAGAGCTTGGCCTGGGATCTTCGAGGCTTGGGATCCTGGAGATTGGCTTGCGATCTTCGATGCTTGGGTTCCTGGAGCTTAGCTTGGGATCCTGGAGCTTGGCTTGGGATCTTCGAGGCTTGCGTTCCTGGAGCTTAGCTTGGGATCTTCGAGGCTTGGGTTCCTGGAGCTTGGCTTGGGAACTTCAAGGTTTGGGTTCATGGAGCTTGGCTTGGCATCTTCCAGGCTTGGGTTCCTGGAGCTTGGCTTGGGATCTTCGAGGCTTGGGATCCTGGAGCTTTTCTTGGGATCTTCGAGGCTTGGGTTCCTGGAGCTTAGCTTGGGACCGTCAAGGCTTGGGTTCCTGGAGCTTGGCCTGGGATTTTCGAGACTTGGGTTCCTGGAGCTTGGCTAAGGATCTTCGAGGCTTGGCTTCCTGGAGCTTGGCCTGGGATCTTCGAGGCTTGGGTTCCTGGAGCTTGGCTTGGGATATTCGAGGATTGGGTTTGTGGAGCTTGGCTTGGGATCTTCGAGGCTTGGGTTCTTGGAGCTTGGCATGGGATCTTCGAGGCTTGAGTTCCTGGAGCTTGGCTTTGGATCTTTGAGGCTTGGGTTCTTCCACGCTTGGGTTCCTGGAGCTCGGCTTGGGATCTTCAAGGTTTGGGTTCCTGGAGCTTGGCTTGGGATCTTCGACGCTTGGGTTCCTGGAACTTGGCTTGGGATCCTGGAGCTTGGCTTGGGATCTTCGAGGCTTGGGTTCGTGGAGTTTCGCTTGGGATCTTCGAGGCTTGGGTTCCTGGAGCTTGCCTTGGGATCTTCGAGACTTGGGTTCCTGGAGCTTGGCTTGGGATCTTTCAGGCTTGGGTACCCGGAGCTTGGCTTGGGACCGTCAAGGCTTGGGTTCCTGGAGCTTGGCTTGGGATTTTAGAGGCTTGGGTTCCTGGAGCTTGGCTTGGAATCTTCGAAGCTTGGGTTCCTGGAGCTTGGCTTGGGATGTTTGAGGCTTGGGTTCTTCCAGGCTTGGGTTCCTGGAGCTTGGCTTGGGATCTTCGAGGCTGGGGTTCCTGGAACTTGGCTTGGGATCTTCGAGGCTTGGGTTCCTAGAGCTTGGCCTGGGATCTTCGAGGCTTGGGATCCTGGAGATTGGCTTGCGATCTTCGATGCTTGGGTTCCTGGAGCTTAGCTTGGGATCCTGGAGCTTGGCTTGGGATCTTCGAGGCTTGCGTTCCTGGAGCTTAGCTTGGGATCTTCGAGGCTTGGGTTCCTGGAGCTTGGCATGGGAACTTCGAGGCTTGGGTTCCTGGAGCTTGGCCTGGGATCTTCGAGGCTTGGGTTCCTGGAGCTTGGCTTGGGATCTTCGAGGCTTGGGTTCCTGGAGCTTGCCTTGGGATCTTCGAGACTTGGGTTCCTGGAGCTTGGCTTGGGATCTTTCAGGCTTGGGTACCCGGAGCTTGGCTTGGGACCGTCAAGGCTTGGGTTCCTGGAGCTTGGCTTGGGATTTTAGAGGCTTGGGTTCCTGGAGCTTGGCTTGGAATCTTCGAAGCTTGGGTTCCTGGAGCTTGGCTTGGGATGTTTGAGGCTTGGGTTCTTCCAGGCTTGGGTTCCTGGAGCTTGGCTTGGGATCTTCGAGGCTGGGGTTCCTGGAACTTGGCTTGGGATCTTCGAGGCTTGGGTTCCTAGAGCTTGGCCTGGGATCTTCGAGGCTTGGGATCCTGGAGATTGGCTTGCGATCTTCGATGCTTGGGTTCCTGGAGCTTAGCTTGGGATCCTGGAGCTTGGCTTGGGATCTTCGAGGCTTGCGTTCCTGGAGCTTAGCTTGGGATCTTCGAGGCTTGGGTTCCTGGAGCTTGGCATGGGAACTTCGAGGCTTGGGTTCCTGGAGCTTGGCCTGGGATCTTCGAGGCTTGGGTTCCTGGAGCTTGGCTTGGGATCTTCGAGGCTTGGGTTCCTGGAGCTTGGCTTGGAATCTTCGAAGCTTGGGTTCCTGGAGCTTGGCTTGGGATGTTTGTGGCTTGGGTTCTTCCAGGCTTGGGTTCCTGGAGCTTGGCATGGGATTTTCGAGGCTTGGGTTCCTGGAGCTTGGCCTGGGATCTTCGAGGCTTGGGTTCCTGGAGCTTGGCTTGGGATCTTCGAGGCTTGGGTTCCTGGATCTTGGCTTGGGATCTTCGAGGCTTGGGTTCCTGGAGCCTGGCTTGAGATCATCGAGGCTTGGGATCCAGGAGCTCGGCTTGGGATCTTCGATGCTTGGGTTCGTGGAGCTTGCTTGGGGATCTTCGAGGCTTGGGTTCCTGTAGCTTGACTTGGGATCTTTGAGGCTTGGGTTTGTGGAGCTTAGCTTGGGATCTTCGAGGCTTGGGTTCCTGGAGCTTGGCTTGGGATCTTCGAGTCTTGAGTTCCTGGAGCTTGGCGTGGTATCTTCGAGGCTTGGGTTCGTGGAGCTTGGCTTAGGATATTCGAGGCTTGGGTTCCTGGAGCTTGGCTTGGGATCTTCGAGGCTTCGGTTTGTGGAGCTTGGCTTGGGATTTTCGAGGCTTGGGTTCTTGCAGCTTGTCTTGGGATCTTCGAGACTTGAGTTCTAGGAGCTTGGCTTGGGATCTTTGAGACTTGGGTTCCTGGAGCTTGGTTTGGGACCGTCAAGTCTTGGGTTCCTGGAGCTTGGCTTGGGATCTTCGAGACTTGGGTTCCTGGAGCTTGGCTTGGGATCTTTCAGGCTTGGGTTCCTGGAGCTTGGCTTGGGACCGTCAAGGCTTGGGTTCCTGGAGCTTGGCTTGGGATTTTAGAGGCTTCGGTTCCTGGAGCTTGGCTTGGGATCTTCGAGGCTTGGGTTCCTGGAGCTTGCTTGGAATCTTCGAAGCTTGGGTTCCTGGAGCTTGGCTTGGGATGTTTGTGGCTTGGGTTCTTCCAGGCTTGGGTTCCTGGAGCTTGGCATGGGATTTTCGAGGCTTGGGTTCCTGGAGCTTGTCTTGGGATCTTCGAGACTTGAGTTCCTGGAGCTTGGCTTGGGATCTTTGAGACTTGGGTTCCTGGAGCTTGGTTTGGGACCGTCAAGTCTTGGGTTCCTGGAGCTTGGCTTGGGATCTTCGAGACTTGGGTTCCTGGAGCTTGGCTTGGGATCTTTCAGGCTTGGGTTCCTGGAGCTTGGCTTGGGACCGTCAAGGCTTGGGTTCCTGGAGCTTGGCTTGGGATTTTAGAGGCTTCGGTTCCTGGAGCTTGGCTTGGAATCTTCGAAGCTTGGGTTCCTGGAGCTTGGCTTGGGATGTTTGAGGCTTGTGTTCTTCCAGGCTTGGGTTCCTGGAGCTTCGCTTGGGATCTTCGAGGCTGGGGTTCCTGGAACTTGGCTTGGGATCTTCGAGGCTTGGGTTCCTAGAGCTTGGCCTGGGATCTTCGAGGCTTGGGATCCTGGAGATTGGCTTGCGATCTTCGATGCTTGGGTTCCTGGAGCTTAGCTTGGGATCCTGGAGCTTGGCTTGGGATCTTCGAGGCTTGCGTTCCTGGAGCTTAGCTTGGGATCTTCGAGGCTTGGGTTCCTGGAGCTTGGCATGGGATCTTCGAGGCTTGGGTTCCTGGAGCTTGGCCTGGGATCTTCGAGGCTTGGGTTCCTGGAGCTTGGCTTGGGATCTTCGAGGCTTGGGTTCCTGGATCTTGGCTTGGGATCTTCGAGGCTTGGGTTCCTGTAGCCTGGCTTGAGATCATCGAGGCTTGCGATCCAGGAGCTTGGCTTGCGATCTTCGATGCTTGGGTTCCTGGAGCTTAGCTTGGGATCCTGGAGCTTGGCTTGGGATCTTCGAGGCTTGCGTTCCTGGAGCTTAGCTTGGGATCTTCGAGGCTTGGGTTCCTGGAGCTTGGCATGGGATCTTTGAGACTTGGGTTCCTGGAGCTTGGTTTGGGACCGTCAAGGCTTGGGTTCCTGGAGCATGGCTTGGGATCTTCGAGACTTGGGTTCCTGGAGCTTGGCTTAGGATCTTCGACGCTTGGTTTCCTGGAGCTTGGCTGGGGATCTTCAAAGCTTGGGTTCCTGGAGCTTGGCTTGGGATCTTCGAGGCTTGGGTTCCTGGAGCTTTTCTTGGGATCTTCGAGGCTTGGGTTCCTGGAGCTTAGCTTGGGACCGTCAAGGCTTGGGTTCCTGGAGCTTGGCTTGGGATTTTCGAGACTTGGGTTCCTGGAGCTTGGCTAAGGATCTTCGAGGCTTGGCTTCCTGGAGCTTGGCCTGGGATCTTCGAGGCTTGGGTTCCTGGAGCTTGGCTTGGGATATTCGAGGATTGGGTTTGTGGAGCTTGGCTTGGGATCTTCGAGGCTTGGGTTCTTGGAGCTTGGCATGGGATCTTCGAGGCTTGAGTTCCTGGAGCTTGGCTTTGGATCTTTGAGGCTTGGGTTCTTCCACGCTTGGGTTCCTGGAGCTCGGCTTGGGATCTTCAAGGTTTGGGTTCCTGGAGCTTGGCTTGGGATCTTCGACGCTTGGGTTCCTGGAACTTGGCTTGGGATCCTGGAGCTTGGCTTGGGATCTTCGAGGCTTGGGTTCGTGGAGTTTCGCTTGGGATCTTCGAGGCTTGGGTTCCTGGAGCTTGGCTTGGGATCTTTCAGGCTTGGGTACCCGGAGCTTGGCTTGGGACCGTCAAGGCTTGGGTTCCTGGAGCTTGGATTGGGATTTTAGAGGCTTGGGTTCCTGGAGCTTGGCTGGGAATCTTCGAAGCTTGGGTTCCTGGAGCTTGGCTTGGGATGTTTGAGGCTTGGGTTCTTCCAGGCTTGGGTTCCTGGAGCTTGGCTTGGGATCTTCGAGGCTGGGGTTCCTGGAACTTGGCTTGGGATCTTCGAGGCTTGGGTTCCTAGAGCTTGGCCTGGGATCTTCGAGGCTTGGGATCCTGGAGATTGGCTTGCGATCTTCGATGCTTGGGTTCCTGGAGCTTAGCTTGGGATCCTGGAGCTTGGCTTGGGATCTTCGAGGCTTGCGTTCCTGGAGCTTAGCTTGGGATCTTCGAGGCTTGGGTTCCTGGAGCTTGGCATGGGAACTTCGAGGCTTGGGTTCCTGGAGCTTGGCCTGGGATCTTCGAGGCTTGGGTTCCTGGAGCTTGGCTTGGGATCTTCGAGGCTTGGGTTCCTGGAGCTTGGCTTGGAATCTTCGAAGCTTGGGTTCCTGGAGCTTGGCTTGGGATGTTTGTGGCTTGGGTTCTTCCAGGCTTGGGTTCCTGGAGCTTGGCATGGGATTTTCGAGGCTTGGGTTCCTGGAGCTTGTCTTGGGATCTTCGAGACTTGAGTTCCTGGAGCTTGGCTTGGGATCTTTGAGACTTGGGTTCCTGGAGCTTGGTTTGGGACCGTCAAGTCTTGGGTTCCTGGAGCTTGGCTTGGGATCTTCGAGACTTGGGTTCCTGGAGCTTGGCTTGGGGATCTTTCAGGCTTGGGTTCCTGGAGCTTGGCTTGGGACCGTCAAGGCTTGGGTTCCTGGAGCTTGGCTTGGGATTTTAGAGGCTTCGGTTCCTGGAGCTTGGCTTGGAATCTTCGAAGCTTGGGTTCCTGGAGCTTGGCTTGGGATGTTTGAGGCTTGTGTTCTTCCAGGCTTGGGTTCCTGGAGCTTCGCTTGGGATCTTCGAGGCTGGGGTTCCTGGAACTTGGCTTGGGATCTTCGAGGCTTGGGTTCCTAGAGCTTGGCCTGGGATCTTCGAGGCTTGGGATCCTGGAGATTGGCTTGCGATCTTCGATGCTTGGGTTCCTGGAGCTTAGCTTGGGATCCTGGAGTTGGCTTGGGATCTTCGAGGCTTGCGTTCCTGGAGCTTAGCTTGGGATCTTCGAGGCTTGGGTTCCTGGAGCTTGGCATGGGATCTTCGAGGCTTGGGTTCCTGGAGCTTGGCCTGGGATCTTCGAGGCTTGGGTTCCTGGAGCTTGGCTTGGGATCTTCGAGGCTTGGGTTCCTGGATCTTGGCTTGGGATCTTCGAGGCTTGGGTTCCTGTAGCCTGGCTTGAGATCATCGAGGCTTGCGATCCAGGAGCTTGGCTTGGGATCTTCGATGCTTGGGTTCGTGGAGCTTGGCTTGGGATCTTCGAGGCTTGGGTTACTGGAGCTTGGCTTGGGATCTTTGAGGCTTGGGTTTGTGGAGCTTAGCTTGGGATCTTCGAGGCTTGGGTTCCTGGAGCTTGGCTTGGGACCGTCAAGGCTTGGGTTCCTGGAGCTTGGCTTGGGATTTTAGAGGCTTCGGTTCCTGGAGCTTGGCTTGGAATCTTCGAAGCTTGGGTTCCTGGAGCTTGGCTTGGGATGTTTGAGGCTTGTGTTCTTCCAGGCTTGGGTTCCTGGAGCTTCGCTTGGGATCTTCGAGGCTGGGGTTCCTGGAACTTGGCTTGGGATCTTCGAGGCTTGGGTTCCTAGAGCTTGGCCTGGGATCTTCGAGGCTTGGGATCCTGGAGATTGGCTTGCGATCTTCGATGCTTGGGTTCCTGGAGCTTAGCTTGGGATCCTGGAGCTTGGCTTGGGATCTTCGAGGCTTGCGTTCCTGGAGCTTAGCTTGGGATCTTCGAGGCTTGGGTTCCTGGAGCTTGGCATGGGATCTTCGAGGCTTGGGTTCCTGGAGCTTGGCCTGGGATCTTCGAGGCTTGGGTTCCTGGAGCTTGGCTTGGGATCTTCGAGGCTTGGGTTCCTGGATCTTGGCTTGGGATCTTCGAGGCTTGGGTTCCTGTAGCCTGGCTTGAGATCATCGAGGCTTGCGATCCAGGAGCTTGGCTTGGGATCTTCGATGCTTGGGTTCGTGGAGCTTGGCTTGGGATCTTCGAGGCTTGGGTTACTGGAGCTTGGCTTGGGATCTTTGAGGCTTGGGTTTGTGGAGCTTAGCTTGGGATCTTCGAGGCTTGGGTTCCTGGAGCTTGGCTTGGGATCTTCGAGGCTTGGGTTCCTGGAGCTTGCCTTGGGATATTCAAGGCTTGGGTTCCTGGAGCTTGGCTTGGGATCTTCGAGGCTTCGGTTTGTGGAGATTGGCTTGGGATTTTCGAGGCTTGGGTTCTTGCAGCTTGTCTTGGGATCTTCGAGACTTGAGTTCCTGGAGCTTGGCTTGGGATCTTTGAGACTTGGGTTCCTGGAGCTTGGTTTGGGACCGTCAAGGCTTGGGTTCCTGGAGCATGGCTTGGGATCTTCGAGACGTGGGTTCCTGGAGCTTGGCTGGGGATCTTCAAAGCTTGGGTTCCTGGAGCTTGGCTTGGGATCTTCGAGGCTTGGGTTCCTGGAGCTTGGCTTGGGATCCTGGAGCTTGGCTTGGGATCTTCGAGGCTTGCGTTCCTGGAGCTTAGCTTGGGATCTTCCAGGCTTGGGTTCCTGGAGCTTGGCTTGCGATCTTCGAGGCTTGGGTTCCTGGAGCTTGGCCTGGAATCTTCGAGGCTTGGGTTCCTGGAGCTTGGCTTGGGATCTTCGAGGCTTGGGTTCCTGGAGCTTGGCTTGGGAACTTCAAGGTTTGGGTTCATGGAGCTTGGCTTGGCATCTTCCAGGCTTGGGTTCCTGGAGCTTGGCTTGGGATCTTCGAGGCTTGGGATCCTGGAGCTTTTCTTGGGATCTTCGAGGCTTGGGTTCCTGGAGCTTAGCTTGGGACCGTCAAGGCTTGGGTTCCTGGAGCTTGGCCTGGGATTTTCGAGACTTGGGTTCCTGGAGCTTGGCTAAGGATCTTCGAGGCTTGGCTTCCTGGAGCTTGGCCTGGGATCTTCGAGGCTTGGGTTCCTGGAGCTTGGCTTGGGATATTCGAGGATTGGGTTTGTGGAGCTTGGCTTGGGATCTTCGAGGCTTGGGTTCTTGGAGCTTGGCATGGGATCTTCGAGGCTTGAGTTCCTGGAGCTTGGCTTTGGATCTTTGAGGCTTGGGTTCTTCCACGCTTGGGTTCCTGGAGCTCGGCTTGGGATCTTCAAGGTTTGGGTTCCTGGAGCTTGGCTTGGGATCTTCGACGCTTGGGTTCCTGGAACTTGGCTTGGGATCCTGGAGCTTGGCTTGGGATCTTCGAGGCTTGGGTTCGTGGAGTTTCGCTTGGGATCTTCGAGGCTTGGGTTCCTGGAGCTTGCCTTGGGATCTTCGAGACTTGGGTTCCTGGAGCTTGGCTTGGGATCTTTCAGGCTTGGGTACCCGGAGCTTGGCTTGGGACCGTCAAGGCTTGGGTTCCTGGAGCTTGGCTTGGGATTTTAGAGGCTTGGGTTCCTGGAGCTTGGCTTGGAATCTTCGAAGCTTGGGTTCCTGGAGCTTGGCTTGGGATGTTTGAGGCTTGGGTTCTTCCAGGCTTGGGTTCCTGGAGCTTGGCTTGGGATCTTCGAGGCTGGGGTTCCTGGAACTTGGCTTGGGATCTTCGAGGCTTGGGTTCCTAGAGCTTGGCCTGGGATCTTCGAGGCTTGGGATCCTGGAGATTGGCTTGCGATCTTCGATGCTTGGGTTCCTGGAGCTTAGCTTGGGATCCTGGAGCTTGGCTTGGGATCTTCGAGGCTTGCGTTCCTGGAGCTTAGCTTGGGATCTTCGAGGCTTGGGTTCCTGGAGCTTAGCATGGGAACTTCGAGGCTTGGGTTCCTGGAGCTTGGCCTGGGATCTTCGAGGCTTGGGTTCCTGGAGCTTGGCTTGGGATCTTCGAGGCTTGGGTTCCTGGAGCTTGGCTTGGAATCTTCGAAGCTTGGGTTCCTGGAGCTTGGCTTGGGATGTTTGTGGCTTGGGTTCTTCCAGGCTTGGGTTCCTGGAGCTTGGCATGGGATTTTCGAGGCTTGGGTTCCTGGAGCTTGGCCTGGGATCTTCGAGGCTTGGGTTCCTGGAGCTTGGCTTGGGATCTTCGAGGCTTGGGTTCCTGGATCTTGGCTTGGGATCTTCGAGGCTTGGGTTCCTGGAGCCTGGCTTGAGATCATCGAGGCTTGGGATCCAGGAGCTCGGCTTGGGATCTTCGATGCTTGGGTTCGTGGAGCTTGGCTTGGGACCTTCGAGGCTTGGGTTCCTGTAGCTTGACTTGGGATCTTTGAGGCTTGGGTTTGTGGAGCTTAGCTTGGGATCTTCGAGGCTTGGGTTCCTGGAGCTTGGCTTGGGATCTTCGAGTCTTGAGTTCCTGGAGCTTGGCGTGGTATCTTCGAGGCTTGGGTTCGTGGAGCTTGGCTTAGGATATTCGAGGCTTGGGTTCCTGGAGCTTGGCTTGGGATCTTCGAGGCTTCGGTTTGTGGAGCTTGGCTTGGGATTTTCGAGGCTTGGGTTCTTGCAGCTTGTCTTGGGATCTTCGAGACTTGAGTTCCTGGAGCTTGGCTTGGGATCTTTGAGACTTGGGTTCCTGGAGCTTGGTTTGGGACCGTCAAGTCTTGGGTTCCTGGAGCTTGGCTTGGGATCTTCGAGACTTGGGTTCCTGGAGCTTGGCTTGGGATCTTTCAGGCCTGGGTTCCTGGAGCTTGGCTTGGGACCGTCAAGGCTCGGGTTCCTGGAGCTTGGCTTGAGATTTTAGAGGCCTCGGTTCCTGGAGCTTGGCTTGGGATCTTCGAGGCTTGGGTTCCTGGAGCTTGGCTTGGAATCTTCGAAGCTTGGGTTCCTGGAGCTTGGCTTGGGATGTTTGTGGCTTGGGTTCTTCCAGGCTTGGGTTCCTGGAGCTTGGCATGGGATTTTCGAGGCTTGGGTTCCTGGAGCTTGTCTTGGGATCTTCGAGACTTGAGTTCCTGGAGCTTGGCTTGGGATCTTTGAGACTTGGGTTCCTGGAGCTTGGTTTGGGACCGTCAAGTCTTGGGTTCCTGGAGCTTGGCTTGGGATCTTCGAGACTTGGGTTCCTGGAGCTTGGCTTGGGATCTTTCAGGCTTGGGTTCCTGGAGCTTGGCTTGGGACCGTCAAGGCTTGGGTTCCTGGAGCTTGGCTTGGGATTTTAGAGGCTTCGGTTCCTGGAGCTTGGCTTGGAATCTTCGAAGCTTGGGTTCCTGGAGCTTGGCTTGGGATGTTTGAGGCTTGTGTTCTTCCAGGCTTGGGTTCCTGGAGCTTCGCTTGGGATCTTCGAGGCTGGGGTTCCTGGAACTTGGCTTGGGATCTTCGAGGCTTGGGTTCCTAGAGCTTGGCCTGGGATCTTCGAGGCTTGGGATCCTGGAGATTGGCTTGCGATCTTCGATGCTTGGGTTCCTGGAGCTTAGCTTGGGATCCTGGAGCTTGGCTTGGGATCTTCGAGGCTTGCGTTCCTGGAGCTTAACTTGGGATCTTCGAGGCTTGGGTTCCTGGAGCTTGGCATGGGATCTTCGAGGCTTGGGTTCCTGGAGCTTGGCCTGGGATCTTCGAGGCTTGGGTTCCTGGAGCTAGGCTTGGGATCTTCGAGGCTTGGGTTCCTGGATCTTGGCTTGGGATCTTCGAGGCTTGGGTTCCTGTAGCCTGGCTTGAGATCATCGAGGCTTGCGATCCAGGAGCTTGGCTTGGGATCTTCGATGCTTGGGTTCGTGGAGCTTGGCTTGGGATCTTCGAGGCTTGGGTTACTGGAGCTTGGCTTGGGATCTTTGAGGCTTGGGTTTGTGGAGCTTAGCTTGGGATCTTCGAGGCTTGGGTTCCTGGAGCTTGGCTTGGGATCTTCGAGGCTTGAGTTCCTGGAGCTTGGCGTGGTATCTTCGAGGCTTGGGTTCGTGGAGCTTGGCTTAGGATATTCGAGGCTTGGGTTCCTGGAGCTTGGCTTGGGATCTTCGAGGCTTCGGTTTGTGGAGATTGGCTTGGGATCTTCGAGACTTGAGTTCCTGGAGCTTGGCTTGGGATCTTTGAGACTTGGGTTCCTGGAGCTTGGTTTGGGACCGTCAAGGCTTGGGTTCCTGGAGCATGGCTTGGGATCTTCGAGACTTGGGTTCCTGGAGCTTGGCTTAGGATCTTCGACGCTTGGTTTCCTGGAGCTTGGCTGGGGATCTTCAAAGCTTGGGTTCCTGGAGCTTGGCTTGGGATCTTCGAGGCTTGGGTTCCTGGAGCTTGGCTTGGGATCTTGGAGCTTGGCTTGGGATCTTCGAGGCTTGCGTTCCTGGAGCTTAGCTTGGGATCTTCCAGGCTTGGGTTCCTGGAGCTTGGCTTGCTATCTTCCAGGCTTGGGTTCCTGGAGCTTGGCCTGGAATCTTCGAGGCTTGGGTTCCTGGAGCTTGGCTTGGGATCTTCGAGGCTTGGGTTCCTGGAGCTTGGCTTGGGAACTTCAAGGTTTGGGTTCATGGAGCTTGGCTTGGCATCTTCCAGGCTTGGGTTCCCGGAGCTTGGCTTGGGATCTTCGAGGCTTGGGATCCTGGAGCTTTTCTTGGGATCTTCGAGGCTTGGATTCCTGGAGCTTAGCTTGGGACCGTCAAGGCTTGGGTTCCTGGAGCTTGGCTTGGGATTTTCGAGACTTGGGTTCCTGGAGCTTGGCTAAGGATCTTCGAGGCTTGGCTTCCTGGAGCTTGGCCTGGGATCTTCGAGGCTTGGGTTCCTGGAGCTTGGCTTGGGATATTCGAGGATTGGGTTTGTGGAGCTTGGCTTGGGATCTTCGAGGCTTGGGTTCTTGGAGCTTGGCATGGGATCTTCGAGGCTTGAGTTCCTGGAGCTTGGCTTTGGATATTTGAGGCTTGGGTTCTTCCAGGCTTGGGTTCCTGGAGCTCGGCTTGGGATCTTCAAGGTTTGGGTTCCTGGAGCTTGGCTTGGGATCTTCGACGCTTGGGTTCCTGGAACTTGGCTTGGGATCCTGGAGCTTGGCTTGGGATCTTCGAGGCTTGGGTTCGTGGAGTTTCGCTTGGGATCTTCGAGGCTTGGGTTCCTGGAGCTTGCCTTGGGATCTTCGAGACTTGGGTTCCTGGAGCTTGGCTTGGGATCTTTCAGGCTTGGGTTCCCGGAGCTTGGCTTTGGACCGTCAAGGCTTGGGTTCCTGGAGCTTGGCTTGGGATTTTAGAGGCTTGGGTTCCTGGAGCTTGGCTTGGAATCTTCGAAGCTTGGGTTCCTGGAGCTTGGCTTGGGATGTTTGAGGCTTGGGTTCTTCCAGGCTTGGGTTCCTGGAGCTTGGCTTGGGATGTTCGAGGCTGGGGTTCCTGGAACTTGGCTTGGGATCTTCGAGGCTTGGGTTCCTAGAGCTTGGCCTGGGATCTTCGAGGCTTGGGATCCTGGAGATTGGCTTGCGATCTTCGATGCTTGGGTTCCTGGAGCTTAGCTTGGGATCCTGGAGCTTGGCTTGGGATCTTCGAGGCTTGCGTTCCTGGAGCTTAGCTTGGGATCTTCGAGGCTTGGGTTCCTGGAGCTTGGCATGGGATCTTCGAGGCTTGGGTTCCTGGAGCTTGGCCTGGGATCTTCGAGGCTTGGGTTCCTGGAGCTTGGCTTGGGATCTTCGAGGCTTGGGTTCCTGGATCTTGGCTTGGGATCTTCGAGGCTTGGGTTCCTGGAGCCTGGCTTGAGATCATCGAGGCTTGGGATCCAGGAGCTTGGCTTGGGATCTTCGATGCTTGGGTTCGTGGAGCTTGGCTTGGGATCTTCGAGGCTTGGGTTCCTGGAGCTTGGCTTGGGATCTTTGAGGCTTGGGTTTGTTGAGCTTAGCTTGGGATCTTCGAGGCTTGGGTTCCTGGAGCTTGGCTTGGGATCTTCGAGGCTTGAGTTCCTGGAGCTTGGCGTGGTATCTTCGAGGCTTGGGTTCGTGGAGCTTGGCTTAGGATATTCGAGGCTTGGGTTCCTGGAGCTTGGCTTGGGATCTTCGAGGCTTCGGTTTGTGGAGCTTGGCTTGGGATTTTCGAGGCTTGGGTTCTTGCAGCTTGTCTTGGGATCTTCGAGACTTGAGTTCCTGGAGCTTGGCTTGGGATCTTTGAGACTTGGGTTCCTGGAGCTTGGTTTGGGACCGTCAAGGCTTGGGTTCTTGGAGCTTGGCTTGGGATCTTCGAGACTTGGATTCCTGGAGCTTGGCTTAGGATCTTCGACGCTTGGGTTCCTGGAGCTTGGGTGGGGATCTTCAAAGCTTGGGTTCCTGGAGCTTGGCTTGGGATCTTCGAGGCTTGGGTTCCTGGAGCTTGGCTTGGGATCCTGGTGCTTGGCTTGGGATTTTCGAGGCTTGCGTTCCTGGAGCTTAGCTTGGGATCTTCCAGGCTTGGGTTCCTGGAGCTTGGCTTGCGATCTTCGAGGCTTGGGTTCCTGGAGCTTGGCCTGGAATCTTCGAGGCTTGGGTTCCTGGAGCTTGGCTTGAGATCTTCGAAGCTTGGGTTCCTATAGATTGGCTTGGGATCTTTAAGGTTTGGGTTCATGGAGCTTGGCTTGGCATCTTCCAGGCTTGGGTTCCTGGAGCTTGGCTTGGGATCTTCGAGGCTTGGGTTCCTGGAGCTTGGCTTGGGATTTTCGAGACTTGGGTTCCTGGAGCTTGGCTAAGGATCTTCGAGGCTTGGCTTCCTGAAGCTTGGCCTGGGATCTTCGAGGCTTGGGTTCCTGGAGCTTGGTTTGGGATATTCGAGGATTGGGTTTGTGGAGCTTGGCTAGGGATCTTCGAGGCTTGGGTTCTTGGAGCTTGGCATGGGATCTTCGAGGCTTGAGTTCCTGGAGCTTGGCTTTGGTTCTTTGAGGCTTGGGTTCTTCCAGGCTTGGGTTCCTGGAGCTCGGCTTGGGATCTTCAAGGTTTGGGTTCCTGGAGCTTGGCTTGGGATCTTCGACGCTTGGGTTCCTGGAACTTGGCTTGGGATCCTGGAGCTTGGCTTGGGATCTTCGAGGCTTGGGTTCCTGGAGCTTTGCTTGGGATCTTCGAGGCTTGGGTTCCTGGAGCTTGGCTTGGAATCTTCGAAGCTTTGGTTCCTGGAGCTTGGCTTGGGATGTTTGAGGCTTGGGTTCTTCCAGGCTTGGGTTCCTGGAGCTTGGCATGGGATTTTCGAGGCTTGGGTTCCTGGAGCTTGGCCTGGGATCTTCGAGGCTTGGGTTCCTGGAGCTTGGCTTGGGATCTTCGAGGCTTGGGTTCCTGGATCTTGGCTTGGGATCTTCGAGGCTTGGGTTCCTGGAGCCTGGCTTGAGATCATCGAGGCTTGGGATCCAGGAGCTTGGCATGGGATCTTCGATGCTTGGGTTCGTGGAGCTTGGCTTGGGATCTTCGAGGCTTGGGTTCCTGTAGCTTGGCTTGGGGTCTTTGAGGCTTGGGTTTGTGGAGCTTAGCTTGGGATCTTCGAGGCTTGGGTTCCTGGAGCTTGGCTTGGGATCTTCGAGTCTTGAGTTCCTGGAGCTTGGCGTGGTATCTTCGAGGCTTGGGTTCCAGGAGCTTGGTTTGGGACCGTCAAGGCTTGGGTTCCTGGAGCTTGGCTTGGGATCTTCGAGACTTGGGTTCCTGGAGCTTGGCTTAGGATCTTCGACGCTTGGGTTCCTGGAGCTTGGCTGGGGATCTTAGAAGCTTGGGTTCCTGGAGCTTGGCTTGGGATCTTCGAGGCTTGGGTTCCTGGAGCTTGGCTTGGGATCCTGGAGCTTGGCTTGGGATCTTCGAGACTTGGGTTCCTGGAGCTTCGCTTGGGATCTTTCAGGCTTGGGTTCCTGGAGCTTGGCTTGGGACCGTCAAGGCTTGGGTTCCTGGAGCTTGGCTTGGGATTTTCGAGGCTTGGGTTCCTGGAGTTTGCTTGGAATCTTCGAAGCTTGGGCTCCTGGAGCTTGGCTTGGGATGTTTGAGGCTTGGGTTCTTCCAGGCTTGGGTTCCTGGAGCTTGGCATGGGATTTTCGAGGCTTGGGTTCCTGGAGCTTGGCCTGGGATCTTCGAGGCTTGGGTTCCTGTAGCTTGGCTTGGGATCTTTGAGGCTTGGGTTTGTGGAGCTTAGCTTGGGATCTTCGAGGCTTGGGTTCCTGGAGCTTGGCTTGGGATCTTCGAGTCTTGAGTTCCTGGAGCTTGGCGTGGTATCTTCGAGGCTTGGGTTCGTGGAGCTTGGCTTAGGATATTCGAGGCTTGGGTTCCTGGAGCTTGGCTTGGGATCTTCGAGGCTTCGGTTTGTGGAGCTTGGCTTGGGATTTTCGAGGCTTGGGTTCTTGCAGCTTGTCTTGGGATCTTCGAGACTTGAGTTCCTGGAGCTTGGCTTGGGATCTTTGAGACATGGGTTCCTGGAGCTTGGTTTGGGACCGTCAAGGCTTGGGTTCCTGGAGCTTGGCTTGGGATCTTCGAGACTTGGGTTCCTGGAGCTTGGCTTAGGATCTTCGACGCTTGGGTTCCTGGAGCTTGGCTGGGGATCTTAGAAGCTTGGGTTCCTGGAGATTGGCTTGGGATCTTCGAGGCTTGGGTTCCTGGAGCTTGGCTTGGGATCCTGGAGCTTGGCTTGGGATCTTCGAGGCTTGCGTTCCTGGAGCTTAGCTTGGGATCTTCCAGGCTTGGGTTCCTGGAGCTTGGCTTGCGATCTTCGAGGCTTGGGTTCCTGGAGCTTGTCCTGGAATCTTCGAGGCTTGGGTTACTGGAGCTTGGCTTGGGAACTTCGAGGCTTGTGTTCCTGGAGCTTGGCTTGGGATCTTCAAGGTTTTGGTTCATGGAGCTTGGCTTGGCATCTTCCAGGCTTGGGTTCCTGGAGTTTGGCTTGGGATCTTCGAGGCTTGGGATCCTGGAGCTTTTCTTGGGATCTTCGAGGCTTGGGTTCCTGGAGCTTGGCTTGGGACCGTCAAGGCTTGGGTTCCTGGAGCTTGGCTTGGGATTTTCGAGGCTTGGGTTCCTGCAGCTTGGCTTGGGATCTTCGAAGCTTGGGTTCCTGGAGCTTGGCTTGGGATCTTTGAGGCTTGGGTTCTTCCAGGCTTGGGTTCCTGGAGCTTGCCTTGGGATCTTCGAGAGTTGGGTTCCTGGAGCTTGGCCTGGGATCTTTCAGGCTTGGGTTCCTGGAGCTTGGCTTGGGACTGTCAAGGTTTGGGTTCCTGGAGCTTGACTTGGGATCTTCGAGGCTTGGGTTGCTGCAGCTTGGCTTGGGATCTTCGAGGCTTGCGTTCCTGGAGCTTAGCTTGGGATCTTCGAGGCTTGGGTTCCTGGAGCTTGGCTTGGGATCTTCGAGGCTTGGGTTCCTGGAGCTTGGCCTGGGATCTTCGAGGCTTAGGTTCCTGGAGCTTGGCTTGGGATCTTCGAGGCTTGGGTTCCTGGAGCTTGGCTTGGGATCTTCGAGGCTTGGGTTCCTGGAGACTGGCTTGAGATCATCAAGGCTTGGGATCCAGGAGCTTGGCTTGGGATCTTCGAGTCTTGGGTTCGTGGAGCTTGGCTTGGGATCTTTGAGGCTTGTGTTTTTGGAGCTTAGCTTGGGATCTTCGACGCTTGGGTTCCTGGAGCTTGGCTTGGGATCCTGGAGCTTGGCTTGAGATCTTCGAGGCTTGCGTTCCTGGAGCTTAGCTTGGGATCTTCCACGCTTGGGTTCCTGGAGCTTGGCTTGCGATCTTCGAGGCTTGGGTTCCTGGAGCTTGTCCTGGAATCTTCGAGGCTTGGGTTACTGGAGCTTGGCTTGGGATCTTCGAGGCTTGGGTTCCTGGAGCTTGGCTTGGGATCTTCAAGGTTTTGGTTCATGGAGCTTGGCTTGGCATCTTCCAGGCTTGGGTTCCTGGAGCTTGGCTTGGAATCTTCGAGGCTTGGGATCCTGGAGCTTTTCTTGGGATCTTCGAGGCTTGGGTTCCTGGAGCTTGGCTTCGGACCGTCAAGGCTTGGGTTCCTGGAGCTTGGCTTGGGATTTTCGAGGTTTGGGTTCCTGCAGCTTGGCTTGGGATCTTCGAAGCTTGGGTTCCTGGAGCTTGGCTTGGGATCTTTGAGGCTTGGGTTCTTCCAGGCTTGGGTTCCTGGAGCTTGCCTTGGGATCTTCGAGAGTTGGGTTCCTGGAGCTTGGCCTGGGATCTTTCAGGCTTGGGTTCCTGGAGCTTGGCTTGGGACTGTCAAGGTTTGGGTTCCTGGAGCTTGACTTGGGATCTTCGAGGCTTGGGTTGCTGCAGCTTGGCTTGGGATCTTCGAGGCTTGCGTTCCTGGAGCTTAGCTTGGGATCTTCGAGGCTTGGGTTCCTGGAGCTTGGCTTGGGATCTTCGAGGCTTGGGTTCCTGGATCTTGGCTTGGGATCTTCGAGGCTTGCGTTCCTGGAGTCTGGCTTGAGATCATCGAGGCTTGGGATCCAGGAGCTTGGCTTGGGATCTTCGAGTCTTGGGTTCGTGGAGCTTGGCTTGGGATCTTTGAGGCTTGTGTTTTTGGAGCTTAGCTTGGGATCTTCGAGGCTTGGGTTCCTGGAGCTTGGATTGGGATCTTCGAGGCTTGCGTTCCTGGAGCTTGGCGTGGGATCTTCGAGGCTCGGGTTCGTGGAGCTTGGCTTGGGATCTTTGAGGCTTCGGTTTGTGGAGCTTAGCTTGGGATCTTCGAGGCTTGGGTTCCTGGAGGTTGGCGTGGGATCTTCGAGGCTTGGGTTCGTGGAACTTGGCTTGGGATCTTCGAGGCTTGGGTTTGTGGAGCTTGGCTTGGGTTCTTCGAGGCTTGGGTTCTTGGAGCTTGTCTTGAGATCTTCCAGGCTTAGGTTCCTGGAGCTTGGCTTGGGATCTCCGAGGCTTGGGTTCCTGGATCTTGGCTTGGGAACTTCGAGGCTTGGGTTCCTGGAGTCTGGCTTGAGATCATCGAGGCTTGGGATCCAGGAGCTTGGCTTGGGATCTTCGAGTCTTGGGTTCGTGGAGCTTGGCTTGGGATTTTTGAGGCTTGTGTTTTTGGAGCTTAGCTTGGGATCTTCGAGGCTTGGGTTCCTGGAGCTTGGATTGGGATCTTCGAGGCTTGCGTTCCTGGAGCTTGGCGTGGGATCTTCGAGGCTTGGGTTCCTGGAGCTTGGCTTGGGATCTTTGAGGCTTGGGTTTGTGGAGCTTAGCTTGGGATCTTCGAGGCTTGGGTTCCTGGAGCTTGGCGTGGGATCTTCGAGGCTTGGGTTCGTGGAACTTGGCTTGGGATCTTCGAGGCTTGGGTTTGTGGAGCTTGGCTTGGGATCTTCGAGGCTTGGGTTTGTGGAGCTTGGCTTGGGATCTTCGAGGCTTGGGTTCCTGGAGCTTGACTTGGGATCTTCGAGGCTTGGGTTGCTGCAGCTTGGCTTGGGATCTTCGAGGCTTGCGTTCCTGGAGCTTAGCTTGGGATCTTCGAGGCTTGGGTTCCTGGAGCTTGGCTTGGGATCTTCGAGGCTTGTGTTCCTGGAGCTTGGCCTGGGATCTTCGAGGCTTGGGTTCCTGGAGCTTGGCTTGGGATCTTCGAGGCTTGGGTTCCTGGATCTTGGCTTGGGATCTTCGAGGCTTGGGTTCCTGGAGTCTGGCTTGAGATCATCGAGGCTTGGTATCCAGGAGCTTGGCTTGGGATCTTCGAGGCTTGGGTTCGTGGAGCTGGGCTTGGGATCTTTGAGGCTTGGGATTTTGGAGCTTAGCTTGGGATCTTCGAGGCTTGGGTTCCTGGAGCTTGGCTTGGGATCTTTGAGGCTTGGGTTTGTTGAGCTTAGCTTGGGATCTTCGAGGCTTGGGTTCCTGGAGCTTGGTTTGGGATCTTCGAGGCTTGAGTTCCTGGAGCTTGGCGTGGTATCTTCGAGGCTTGGGTTCGTGGAGCTTGGCTTAGGATATTCGAGGCTTGGGTTCCTGGAGCTTGGCCTGGGATCTTCGAGGCTTAGGTTCCTGGAGCTTGGCTTGGGATCTTCGAGGCTTGGGTTCCTGGATCTTGGCTTGGGATCTTCGAGGCTTGCGTTCCTGGAGTCTGGCTTGAGATCATCGAGGCTTGGGATCCAGGAGCTTGGCTTGGGATCTTCGAGTCTTGGGTTCGTGGAGCTTGGCTTGGGATCTTTGAGGCTTGTGTTTTTGGAGCTTAGCTTGGGATCTTCGAGGCTTGGGTTCCTGGAGCTTGGATTGGGATCTTCGAGGCTTGCGTTCCTGGAGCTTGGCGTGGGATCTTCGAGGCTCGGGTTCGTGGAGCTTGGCTTGGGATCTTTGAGGCTTCGGTTTGTGGAGCTTAGCTTGGGATCTTCGAGGCTTGGGTTCCTGGAGGTTGGCGTGGGATCTTCGAGGCTTGGGTTCGTGGAACTTGGCTTGGGATCTTCGAGGCTTGGGTTTGTGGAGCTTGGCTTGGGTTCTTCGAGGCTTGGGTTCTTGGAGCTTGTCTTGAGATCTTCCAGGCTTAGGTTCCTGGAGCTTGGCTTGGGATCTCCGAGGCTTGGGTTCCTGGATCTTGGCTTGGGAACTTCGAGGCTTGGGTTCCTGGAGTCTGGCTTGAGATCATCGAGGCTTGGGATCCAGGAGCTTGGCTTGGGATCTTCGAGTCTTGGGTTCGTGGAGCTTGGCTTGGGATTTTTGAGGCTTGTGTTTTTGGAGCTTAGCTTGGGATCTTCGAGGCTTGGGTTCCTGGAGCTTGGATTGGGATCTTCGAGGCTTGCGTTCCTGGAGCTTGGCGTGGGATCTTCGAGGCTTGGGTTCCTGGAGCTTGGCTTGGGATCTTTGAGGCTTGGGTTTGTGGAGCTTAGCTTGGGATCTTCGAGGCTTGGGTTCCTGGAGCTTGGCGTGGGATCTTCGAGGCTTGGGTTCGTGGAACTTGGCTTGGGATCTTCGAGGCTTGGGTTTGTGGAGCTTGGCTTGGGATCTTCGAGGCTTGGGTTTGTGGAGCTTGGCTTGGGATCTTCGAGGCTTGGGTTCCTGGAGCTTGACTTGGGATCTTCGAGGCTTGGGTTGCTGCAGCTTGGCTTGGGATCTTCGAGGCTTGCGTTCCTGGAGCTTAGCTTGGGATCTTCGAGGCTTGGGTTCCTGGAGCTTGGCTTGGGATCTTCGAGGCTTGTGTTCCTGGAGCTTGGCCTGGGATCTTCGAGGCTTGGGTTCCTGGAGCTTGGCTTGGGATCTTCGAGGCTTGGGTTCCTGGATCTTGGCTTGGGATCTTCGAGGCTTGGGTTCCTGGAGTCTGGCTTGAGATCATCGAGGCTTGGTATCCAGGAGCTTGGCTTGGGATCTTCGAGGCTTGGGTTCGTGGAGCTGGGCTTGGGATCTTTGAGGCTTGGGATTTTGGAGCTTAGCTTGGGATCTTCGAGGCTTGGGTTCCTGGAGCTTGGCTTGGGATCTTTGAGGCTTGGGTTTGTTGAGCTTAGCTTGGGATCTTCGAGGCTTGGGTTCCTGGAGCTTGGTTTGGGATCTTCGAGGCTTGAGTTCCTGGAGCTTGGCGTGGTATCTTCGAGGCTTGGGTTCGTGGAGCTTGGCTTAGGATATTCGAGGCTTGGGTTCCTGGAGCTTGGCTTGGGATCTTCGAGGCTTCGGTTTGTGGAGCTTGGCTTGGGATTTTCGAGGCTTGGGTTCTTGCAGCTTGTCTTGGGATCTTCGAGACTTGAGTTCCTGGAGCTTGGCTTGGGATCTTTGAGACTTGGGTTCCTGGAGCTTGGTTTGGGATCTTCGAGAGTTGGGTTCCTGGAGCTTGGCCTGGGATCTTTCAGGCTTGGGTTCCTGGAGCTTGGCTTGGGACTGTCAAGGTTTGGGTTCCTGGAGCTTGACTTGGGATCTTCGAGGCTTGGGTTGCTGCAGCTTGGCTTGGGATCTTCGAGGCTTGGGTTCCTGGAGCTTGGCCTGGGATCTTCGAGGCTTAGGTTCCTGGAGCTTGGCTTGGGATCTTCGAGGCTTGGGTTCCTGGAGCTTGGCCTGGGATCTTCGAGGCTTAGGTTCCTGGAGCTTGGCTTGGGATCTTCGAGGCTTGGGTTCCTGGAGCTTGGCTTGGGATCTTCGAGGCTTGGGTTCCTGGAGACTGGCTTGAGATCATCAAGGCTTGGGATCCAGGAGCTTGGCTTGGGATCTTCGAGTCTTGGGTTCGTTGAGCTTGGCTTGGGATCTTTGAGGCTTGTGTTTTTGGAGCTTAGCTTGGGATCTTCGACGCTTGGGTTCCTGGAGCTTGGCTTGGGATCCTGGAGCTTGGCTTGAGATCTTCGAGGCTTGCGTTCCTGGAGCTTAGCTTGGGATCTTCCAGGCTTGGGTTCCTGGAGCTTGGCTTGCGATCTTCGAGGCTTGGGTTCCTGGAGCTTGTCCTGGAATCTTCGAGGCTTGGGTTACTGGAGCTTGGCTTGGGATCTTCGAGGCTTGGGTTCCTGGAGCTTGGCTTGGGATCTTCAAGGTTTTGGTTCATGGAGCTTGGCTTGGCATCTTCCAGGCTTGGGTTCCTGGAGCTTGGCTTGGAATCTTCGAGGCTTGGGATCCTGGAGCTTTTCTTGGGATCTTCGAGGCTTGGGTTCCTGGAGCTTGGCTTGGGACCGTCAAGGCTTGGGTTCCTGGAGCTTGGCTTGGGATTTTCGAGGTTTGGGTTCCTGCAACTTGGCTTGGGATCTTCGAAGCTTGGGTTCCTGGAGCTTGGCTTGGGATCTTTGAGGCTTGGGTTCTTCCAGGCTTGGGTTCCTGGAGCTTGCCTTGGGATCTTCGAGAGTTGGGTTCCTGGAGCTTGGCCTGGGATCTTTCAGGCTTGGGTTCCTGGAGCTTGGCTTGGGACTGTCAAGGTTTGGGTTCCTGGAGCTTGACTTGGGATCTTCGAGGCTTGGGTTGCTGCAGCTTGGCTTGGGATCTTCGAGGCTTGCGTTCCTGGAGCTTAGCTTGGGATCTTCGAGGCTTGGGTTCCTGGAGCTTGGCTTGGGATCTTCGAGGCTTGGGTTCCTGGAGCTTGGCCTGGGATCTTCGAGGCTTAGGTTCCTGGAGCTTGGCTTGGGATCTTCGAGGCTTGGGTTCCTGGATCTTGGCTTGGGATCTTCGAGGCTTGCGTTCCTGGAGTCTGGCTTGAGATCATCGAGGCTTGGGATCCAGGAGCTTGGCTTGGGATCTTCGAGTCTTGGGTTCGTGGAGCTTGGCTTGGGATCTTTGAGGCTTGTGTTTTTGGAGCTTAGCTTGGGATCTTCGAGGCTTGGGTTCCTGGAGCTTGGATTGGGATCTTCGAGGCTTGCGTTCCTGAAGCTTGGCGTGGGATCTTCGAGGCTCGGGTTCGTGGAGCTTGGCTTGCGATATTCGAGGCTTGGGTTCCTGGAGCTTGACTTGGGATCTTTGAGGCTTCGGTTTGTGGAGCTTAGCTTGGGATCTTCGAGGCTTGGGTTCCTGGAGGTTGGCGTGGGATCTTCGAGGCTTGGGTTCGTGGAACTTGGCTTGGGATCTTCGAGGCTTGGGTTTGTGGAGCTTGGCTTGGGATCTTCGAGGCTTGGGTTCTTGGAGCTTGTCTTGAGATCTTCCAGGCTTAGGTTCCTGGAGCTTGGCTTGGGATCTTCGAGGCTTGGGTTCCTGGATCTTGGCTTGGGAACTTCGAGGCTTGGGTTCCTGGAGTCTGGCTTGAGATCATCGAGGCTTGGGATCCAGGAGCTTGGCTTGGGATCTTCGAGTCTTGGGTTCGTGGAGCTTGGCTTGGGATCTTTGAGGCTTCTGTTTTTGGAGCTTAGCTTGGGATCTTCGAGGCTTGGGTTCCTGGAGCTTGGATTGGGATCTTCGAGGCTTGCGTTCCTGGAGCTTGGCGTGGGATCTTCGAGGCTTGGGTTCCTGGAGCTTGGCTTGGGATCTTTGAGGCTTGGGTTTGTGGAGCTTAGCTTGGGATCTTCGAGGCTTGGGTTCCTGGAGCTTGGCGTGGGATCTTCGAGGCTTGAGTTCCTGGAGCTTGGCGTGGTATCTTCGAGGCTTGGGTTCGTGGAGCTTGGCTTAGGATATTCGAGGCTTGGGTTCCTGGAGCTTGGCTTGGGATCTTCGAGGCTTCGGTTTGTGGAGCTTGGCTTGGGATTTTCGAGGCTTGGGTTCTTGCAGCTTGTCTTGGGATCTTCGAGACTTGAGTTCCTGGAGCTTGGCTTGGGATCTTTGAGACTTGGGTTCCTGGAGCTTGGTTTGGGACCGTCAAGGCTTGGGTTCCTGGAGCTTGGCTTGGGATCTTCGAGACTTGGATTCCTGGAGCTTGGCTTAGGATCTTCGACGCTTGGGTTCCTGGAGCTTGGGTGGGGATCTTCAAAGCTTGGGTTCCTGGAGCTTGGCTTGGGATCTTCGAGGCTTGGGTTCCTGGAGCTTGGCTTGGGATCCTGGAGCTTGGCTTGGGATTTTCGAGGCTTGCGTTCCTGGAGCTTAGCTTGCGATCTTCCAGGCTTGGGTTCCTGGAGCTTGGCTTGCGATCTTCGAGGCTTGGGTTCCTGGAGCTTGGCCTGGAATCTTCGAGGCTTGGGTTCCTGGAGCTTGGCTTGGGATCTTCGAAGCTTGGGTTCCTATAGATTGGCTTGGGATCTTTAAGGTTTGGGTTCATGGAGCTTGGCTTGGCATCTTCCAGGCTTGGGTTCCTGGAGCTTGGCTTGGGATCTTCGAGGCTTGGGATCCTGAAGCTTTTCTTGGGATCTTCGAGGCTTGGGTTCCTGGAGCTTGGCTTGGGACCGTCAAGGCTTGGGTTCCTGGAGCTTGGCTTGGGATTTTCGAGACTTGGGTTCCTGGAGCTTGGCTAAGGATCTTCGAGGCTTGGCTTCCTGGAGCTTGGCCTGGGATCTTCGAGGCTTGGGTTCCTGGAGCTTGGTTTGGGATATTCGAGGATTGGGTTTGTGGAGCTTGGCTAGGGATCTTCGAGGCTTGGGTTCTTGGAGCTTGGCATGGGATCTTCGAGGCTTGAGTTCCTGGAGCTTGGCTTTGGTTCTTTGAGGCTTGGGTTCTTCCAGGCTTGGGTTCCTGGAGCTCGGCTTGGGATCTTCAAGGTTTGGGTTCCTGGAGCTTGGCTTGGGATCTTCGACGCTTGGGTTCCTGGAACTTGGCTTGGGATCCTGGAGCTTGGCTTGGGATCTTCGAGGCTTGGGTTCGTGGAGCTTGGCTTGGGATCTTCGAGGCTTGTGTTCCTGGAGCTTGGCCTGGGATCTTCGAGGCTTGGGTTCCTGGAGCTTGGCTTGGGATCTTCGAGGCTTGGGTTCCTGGATCTTGGCTTGGGATCTTCGACGCTTGGGTTCCTGGAACTTGGCTTGGGATCCTGGAGCTTGGCTTGGGATCTTCGAGGCTTGGGTTCGTGGAGCTTGGCTTGGGATCTTCGAGGCTTGTGTTCCTGGAGCTTGGCCTGGGATCTTCGAGGCTTGGGTTCCTGGAGCTTGGCTTGGGATCTTCGAGGCTTGGGTTCCTGGATCTTGGCTTGGGATCTTCGAGGCTTGGGTTCCTGGAGTCTGGCTTGAGATCATCGAGGCTTGGGATCCAGGAGCTTGGCTTGGGATCTTCGAGGCTTGGGTTCGTGGAGCTGGGCTTGGGATCTTTGAGGCTTGGGATTTTGGAGCTTAGCTTGGGATCTTCGAGGCTTGGGTTCCTGGAGCTTGGCTTGGGATCTTTGAGGCTTGGGTTTGTTGAGCTTAGCTTGGGATCTTCGAGGCTTGGGTTCCTGGAGCTTGGCTTGGGATCTTCGAGGCTTGAGTTCCTGGAGCTTGGCGTGGTATCTTCGAGGCTTGGGTTCGTGGAGCTTGGCTTAGGATATTCGAGGCTTGGGTTCCTGGAGCTTGGCTTGGGATCTTCGAGGCTTCGGTTTGTGGAGCTTGGCTTGGGATTTTCGAGGCTTGGGTTCTTGCAGCTTGTCTTGGGATCTTCGAGACTTGGGTTCCTGGAGCTTGGTTTGGGACCGTCAAGGCTTGGGTTCCTGGAGCTTGGCTTGGGATCTTCGAGACTTGGATTCCTGGAGCTTGGCTTAGGATCTTCGACGCTTGGGTTCCTGGAGCTTGGGTGGGGATCTTCAAAGCTTGGGTTCCTGGAGCTTGGCTTGGGATCTTCGAGGCTTGGGTTCCTGGAGCTTGGCTTGGGATCCTGGAGCTTGGCTTGGGATTTTCGAGGCTTGCGTTCCTGGAGCTTAGCTTGGGATCTTCCAGGCTTGGGTTCCTGGAGCTTGGCCTGGAATCTTCGAGGCTTGGGTTCCTGGAGCTTGGCTTGGGATCTTCGAAGCTTGGGTTCCTATAGATTGGCTTGGGATCTTTAAGGTATGGGTTCATGGAGCTTGGCTTGGGATCTTCGAGGCTTGGGTTCCTGGAGCTTGGCTTGGGATCTTCGAGGCTTGGGATCCTGAAGCTTTTCTTGGGATCTTCGAGGCTTGGGTTCCTGGAGCTTGGCTTGGGACCGTCAAGGCTTGGGTTCCTGGAGCTTGGCTTGGGATTTTCGAGACTTGGGTTCCTGGAGCTTGGCTAAGGATCTTCGAGGCTTGGCTTCCTGGAGCTTGGCCTGGGATCTTCGAGGCTTGGGTTCCTGGAGCTTGGTTTGGGATATTCGAGGATTGGGTTTGTGGAGCTTTGCTAGGGATCTTCGAGGCTTGGGTTCTTGGAGCTTGGCATGGGATCTTCGAGGCTTGAGTTCCTGGAGCTTGGCTTTGGTTCTTTGAGGCTTGGGTTCTTCCAGGCTTGGGTTCCTGGAGCTCGGCTTGGGATCTTCAAGGTTTGGGTTCCTGGAGCTTGGCTTGGGATCTTCGACGCTTGGGTTCCTGGAACTTGGCTTGGGATCCTGGAGCTTGGCTTGGGATCTTCGAGGCTTGGGTTCGTGGAGCTTTGCTTGGGATCTTCGAGGCTTGGGTTCCTGGAGCTTGCCTTGGGATCTTCGAGACTTGGGTTCCTGGAGCTTGGCTTGGGATCTTTCAGGCTTGTGTTCCTGGAGCTTGGCTTGGGACCGTCAAGGCTTGGGTTCCTAGAGCTTGGCTTGGGATTTTCGAGGCTTGGGTTCCTGGAGCTTGGCTTGGAATCTTCGAAGCTTTGGTTCCTGGAGCTTGGCTTGGGATATTTGAGGCTTGGGTTCTTCCAGGCTTGGGTTCCTGGAGCTTGGCATGGGATTTTCGAGGCTTGGGTTCCTGGAGCTTGGCCTGGGATCTTCGAGGCTTGGGTTCCTGGAGCTTGGCTTGGGATCTTCGAGGCTTGGGTTCCTGGATCTTGGCTTGGGATCTTCGAGGCTTGGGTTCCTGGAGCCTGGCTTGAGATCATCGAGGCTTGGGATCCAGGAGCTTGGCATGGGATCTTCGATGCTTGGGTTCGTGGAGCTTGGCTTGGGATCTTCGAGGCTTGGGTTCCTGTAGCTTGGCTTGGGATCTTTGAGGCTTGGGTTTGTGGAGCTTAGCTTGGGATCTTCGAGGCTTGGGTTCCTGGAGCTTGGCTTGGGATCTTCGAGTCTTGAGTTCCTGGAGCTTGGCGTGGTATCTTCGAGGCTTGGGTTCCTGGAGCTTGGTTTGGGACCGTCAAGGCTTGGGTTCCTGGAGCTTGGCTTGGGATCTTCGAGACTTGGGTTCCTGGAGCTTGGCTTAGGATCTTCGACGCTTGGGTTCCTGGAGCTTGGCTGGGGATCTTAGAAGCTTGGGTTCCTGGTGCTTGGCTTGGGATCTTCGAGGCTTGGGTTCCTGGAGCTTGGCTTGGGATCCTGGAGCTTGGCTTTGGATCTTCGAGGCTTGCGTTCCTGGAGCTTAGCTTGGGATCTTCCTGGCTTGGGTTCCTGGAGCTTGGCTTGCGATCTACGAGGCTTGGGTTCCTGGAGCTTGTCCTGGAATCTTCGAGGCTTGGGTTACTGGAGCTTGGCTTGGGAACTTCGAGGCTTGTGTTCCTGGAGCTTGGCTTGGGATCTTCAAGGTTTTGGTTCATGGAGCTTGGCTTGGCATCTTCCAGGCTTGGGTTCCTGGAGCTTGGCTTGGGATCTTCTAGGCTTGGGATCCTGGAGCTTTTCTTGGGATCTTCGAGGCTTGGGTTCCTGGAGCTTGGCTTGGGACCGTCAAGGCTTGGGTTCCTGGAGCTCGGCTTGGGATCTTCAAGGTTTGGGTTCCTGGAGCTTGGCTTGGGATCTTCGACGCTTGGGTTCCTGGAACTTGGCTTGGGATCCTGGAGCTTGGCTTGGGATCTTCGAGGCTTGGGTTCGTGGAGCTTTGCTTGGGATCTTCGAGGCTTGGGTTCCTGGAGCTTGCCTTGGGATCTTCGAGACTTGGGTTCCTGGAGCTTGGCTTGGGATCTTTCAGGCTTGGGTTCCTGGAGCTTGGCTTGGGACCGTCAAGGCTTGGGTTCCTGGAGCTTGGCTTGGGATTTTCGAGGCTTGGGTTCCTGGAGTTTGCTTGGAATCTTCGAAGCTTGGGTTCCTGGAGCTTGGCTTGGGATGTTTGAGGCTTGGATTCTTCCAGGCTTGGGTTCCTGGAGCTTGGCATGGGATTTTCGAGGCTAGGGTTCCTGGAGCTTGGCCTGGGATCTTCGAGGCTTGGGTTCCTGTAGCTTGGCTTGGGATCTTTGAGGCTTGGGTTTGTGGAGCTTAGCTTGGGATCTTCGAGGCTTGGGTTCCTGGAGCTTGGCTTGGGATCTTCGAGTTTTGAGTTCCTGGAGCTTGGCGTGGTATCTTCGAGGCTTGGGTTCGTGGAGCTTGGCTTAGGATATTCGAGGCTTGGGTTCCTGGAGCTTGGCTTGGGATCTTCGAGGCTTCGGTTTGTGGAGCTTGGCTTGGGATTTTCGAGGCTTGGGTTCCTGGAGCTTGGCTTGGGATCTTTGAGACATGGGTTCCTGGAGCTTGGTTTGGGACCGTCAAGGCTTGGGTTCCTGGAGCTTGGCTTGGGATCTTCGAGACTTGGGTTCCTGGAGCTTGGCTTAGGATCTTCGACGCTTGGGTTCCTGGAGCTTGGCTGGGGATCTTAGAAGCTTGGGTTCCTGGAGCTTGGCTTGGGATCTTCGAGGCTTGGGTTCCTGGAGCTTGGCTTGGGATCCTGGAGCTTGGCTTGGGATCTTCGAGGCTTGCGTTCCTGGAGCTTAGCTTGGGATCTTCCAGGCTTGGGTTCCTGGAGCTTGGCTTGCGATCTTCGAGGCTTGGGTTCCTGGAGCTTGTCCTGGAATCTTCGAGGCTTGGGTTACTGGAGCTTGGCTTGGGAACTTCGAGGCTTGTGTTCCTGGAGCTTGGCTTGGGATCTTCAAGGTTTTGGTTCATGGAGCTTGGCTTGGCATCTTCCAGGCTTGGGTTCCTGGAGCTTGGCTTGGGATCTTCGAGGCTTGGGATCCTGGAGCTTTTCTTGGGATCTTCGAGGCTTGGGTTCCTGGAGCTTGGCTTGGGACCGTCAAGGCTTGGGTTCCTGGAGCTTGGCTTGGGATTTTCGAGGCTTGGGTTCCTGCAGCTTGGCTTGGGATCTTCGAAGCTTGGGTTCCTGGAGCTTGGCTTGGGATCTTTGAGGCTTGGGTTCTTCCAGGCTTGGGTTCCTGGAGCTTGCCTTGGGATCTTCGAGAGTTGGGTTCCTGGAGCTTGGCCTGGGATCTTTCAGGCTTGGGTTCCTGGAGCTTGGCTTGGGACTGTCAAGGTTTGGGTTCCTGGAGCTTGACTTGGGATCTTCGAGGCTTGGGTTGCTGCAGCTTGGCTTGGGATCTTCGAGGCTTGCGTTCCTGGAGCTTAGCTTCGGATCTTCGAGGCTTGGGTTCCTGGAGCTTGGCTTGGGATCTTCGAGGCTTAGGTTCCTGGAGCTTGGCCTGGGATCTTCGAGGCTTAGGTTCCTGGAGCTTGGCTTGGGATCTTCGAGGCTTGGGTTCCTGGAGCTTGGCTTGGGATCTTCGAGGCTTGGGTTCCTGGAGACTGGCTTGAGATCATCGAGGCTTGGGATCCAGGAGCTTGGCTTGGGATCTTCGAGTCTTGGGTTCGTGGAGCTTGGCTTGGGATCTTTGAGGCTTGTGTTTTTGGAGCTTAGCTTGGGATCTTCGACGCTTGGGTTCCTGGAGCTTGGCTTGGGATCCTGGAGCTTGGCTTGAGATCTTCGAGGCTTGCGTTCCTGGAGCTTAGCTTGGGATCTTCCAGGCTTGGGTTCCTGGAGCTTGGCTTGCGATCTTCGAGGCTTGGGTTCCTGGAGCTTGTCCTGGAATCTTCGAGGCTTGGGTTACTGGAGCTTGGCTTGGGATCTTCGAGGCTTGGGTTCCTGGAGCTTGGCTTGGGATCTTCAAGGTTTTGGTTCATGGAGCTTGGCTTGGCATCTTCCAGGCTTGGGTTCCTGGAGCTTGGCTTGGAATCTTCGAGGCTTGGGATCCTGGAGCTTTTCTTGGGATCTTCGAGGCTTGGGTTCCTGGAGCTTGGCTTGGGACCGTGAAGGCTTGGGTTCCTGGAGATGGCTTGGGATTTTCGAGGCTTGGGTTCCTGCAGCTTGGCTTGGGATCTTCGAAGCTTGGGTTCCTGGAGCTTGGCTTGGGATCTTTGAGGCTTGGGTTCTTCCAGGCTTGGGTTCCTGGAGCTTGCCTTGGGATCTTCGAGAGTTGGGTTCCTGGAGCTTGGCCTGGGATCTTTCAGGCTTGGGTTCCTGGAGCTTGGCTTGGGACTGTCAAGGCTTGGGTTCCTGGAGCTTGGCTTGGGACTGTCAAGGTTTGGGTTCCTGGAGCTTGACTTGGGATCTTCGAGGCTTGGGTTGCTGCAGCTTGGCTTGGGATCTTCGAGGCTTGCGTTCCTGGAGCTTAGCTTGGGATCTTCGAGGCTTGGGTTCCTGGAGCTTGGCTTGGGATCTTCGAGGCTTGGGTTCCTGGAGCTTGGCCTGGGATCTTCGAGGCTTAGGTTCCTGGAGCTTGGCTTGGGATCTTCGAGGCTTGGGTTCCTGGAGCTTGGCTTGGGATCTTCGAGGCTTGGGTTCCTGGAGACTGGCTTGAGATCATCAAGGCTTGGGATCCAGGAGCTTGGCTTGGGATCTTCGAGTCTTGGGTTCGTGGAGCTTGGCTTGGGATCTTTGAGGCTTGTGTTTTTGGAGCTTAGCTTGGGATCTTCGACGCTTGGGTTCCTGGAGCTTGGCTTGGGATCCTGGAGCTTGGCTTGAGATCTTCGAGGCTTGCGTTCCTGGAGCTTAGCTTGGGATCTTCCAGGCTTGGGTTCCTGGAGCTTGGCTTGCGATCTTCGAGGCTTGGGTTCCTGGAGCTTGTCCTGGAATCTTCGAGGCTTGGGTTACTGGAGCTTGGCTTGGGATCTTCGAGGCTTGGGTTCCTGGAGCTTGGCTTGGGATCTTCAAGGTTTTGGTTCATGGAGCTTGGCTTGGCATCTTCCAGGCTTGGGTTCCTGGAGCTTGGCTTGGAATCTTCGAGGCTTGGGATCCTGGAGCTTTTCTTGGGATCTTCGAGGCTTGGGTTCCTGGAGCTTGGCTTGGGACCGTCAAGGCTTGGGTTCCTGGAGCTTGGCTTGGGATTTTCGAGGCTTGGGTTCCTGCAGCTTGGCTTGGGATCATCGAAGCTTGGGTTCCTGGAGCTTGGCTTGGGATCTTTGAGGCTTGGGTTCTTCCAGGCTTGGGTTCCTGGAGCTTGCCTTGGGATCTTCGAGAGTTGGGTTCCTGGAGCTTGGCCTGGGATCATTCAGGCTTGGGTTCCTGGAGCTTGGCTTGGGACTGTCAAGGTTTGGGTTCCTGGAGCTTGACTTGGGATCTTCGAGGCTTGGGTTGCTGCAGCTTGGCTTGGGATCTTCGAGGCTTGCGTTCCTGGAGCTTAGCTTGGGATCTTCGAGGCTTGGGTTCCTGGAGCTTGGCTTGGGATCTTCGAGGCTTGGGTTCCTGGAGCTTGGCCTGGGATCTTCGAGGCTTAGGTTCCTGGAGCTTGGCTTGGGATCTTCGAGGCTTGGGTTCCTGGATCTTGGCTTGGGATCTTCGAGGCTTGCGTTCCTGGAGTCTGGCTTGAGATCATCGAGGCTTGGGATCCAGGAGCTTGGCTTGGGATCTTCGAGTCTTGGGTTCGTGGAGCTTGGCTTGGGATCTTTGAGGCTTGTGTTTTTGGAGCTTAGCTTGGGATTTTCGAGGCTTGGGTTCCTGGAGCTTGGATTGGGATCTTCGAGGCTTGCGTTCCTGGAGCTTGGCGTGGGATCTTCGAGGCTCGGGTTCGTGGAGCTTGGCTTGGGATATTCGAGGCTTGGGTTCCTGGAGCTTGACTTGGGATCTTTGAGGCTTCGGTTTGTGGAGCTTAGCTTGGGATCTTCGAGGCTTGGGTTCCTGGAGGTTGGCGTGGGATCTTCGAGGCTTGGGTTCGTGGAACTTGGCTTGGGATCTTCGAGGCTTGGGTTTGTGGAGCTTGGCTTGGGATCTTCGAGGCTTGGGTTCTTGGAGCTTGTCTTGAGATCTTCCAGGCTTAGGTTCCTGGAGCTTGGCTTGGGATCTTCGAGGCTTGGGTTCCTGGATCTTGGCTTGGGAACTTCGAGGCTTGGGTTCCTGGAGTCTGGCTTGAGATCATCGAGGCTTGGGATCCAGGAGCTTGGCTTGGGATCTTCGAGTCTTGGGTTCGTCGAGCTTGGCTTGGGATCTTTGAGGCTTGTGTTTTTGGAGCTTAGCTTGGGATCTTCGAGGCTTGGGTTCCTGGAGCTTGGATTGGGATCTTCGAGGCTTGCGTTCCTGGAGCTTGGCGTGGGATCTTCGAGGCTTGGGTTCCTGGAGCTTGGCTTGGGATCTTTGAGGCTTGGGTTTGTGGAGCTTAGCTTGGGATCTTCGAGGCTTGGGTTCCTGGAGCTTGGCGTGGGATCTTCGAGGCTTGGGTTCGTGGAACTTGGCTTGGGATCTTCGAGGCTTGGGTTTGTGGAGCTTGGCTTGGGATCTTCGAGGCTTGGGTTTGTGGAGCTTGGCTTGGGATCTTCGAGGCTTGGGTTCTTGGAGCTTGTCTTGGGATCTTCGAGACTTGAATTCCTGGAGCTTGGCTTGGGATCTTTGAGACTTGTGTTCCTGGAGCTTGGCTTGGGACCGTCAAGGCTTGGGTTCCTGGAGCTTGGCTTGGGATCTTCGAGACTTGGGTTCCTGGAGTTTGGCTTGGGACCGTCAAGGTTTGGGTTCCTGGAGCTTGACTTGGGATCTTCGAGGCTTGGGTTGCTGCAGCTTGGCTTGGGATCTTCGAGGCTTGCGTTCCTGGAGCTTAGCTTGGGATCTTCGAGGCTTGGGTTCCTGGAGCTTGGCTTGGGATCTTCGAGGCTTGTGTTCCTGGAGCTTGGCCTGGGATCTTCGAGGCTTGGGTTCCTGGAGCTTGGCTTGGGATCTTCGAGGCTTGGGTTCCTGGATCTTGGCTTGGGATCTTCGAGGCTTGGGTTCCTGGAGTCTGGCTTGAGATCATCGAGGCTTGGGATCCAGGAGCTTGGCTTGGGATCTTCGAGGCTTGGGTTCGTGGAGCTGGGCTTGGGATCTTTGAGGCTTGGGATTTTGGAGCTTAGCTTGGGATCTTCGAGGCTTGGGTTCCTGGAGCTTGGCTTGGGATCTTTGAGGCTTGGGTTTGTTGAGCTTAGCTTGGGATCTTCGAGGCTTGGGTTCCTGGAGCTTGGTTTGGGATCTTCGAGGCTTGAGTTCCTGGAGCTTGGCGTGGTATCTTCGAGGCTTGGGTTCGTGGAGCTTGGCTTAGGATATTCGAGGCTTGGGTTCCTGGAGCTTGGCTTGGGATCTTCGAGGCTTCGGTTTGTGGAGCTTGGCTTGGGATTTTCGAGGCTTGGGTTCTTGCAGCTTGTCTTGGGATCTTCGAGACTTGAGTTCCTGGAGCTTGGCTTGGGATCTTTGAGACTTGGGTTCCTGGAGCTTGGTTTGGGACCGTCAAGGCTTGGGTTCCTGGAGCTTGGCTTGGGATCTTCGAGACTTGGATTCCTGGAGCTTGGCTTAGGATCTTCGACGCTTGGGTTCCTGGAGCTTGGGTGGGGATCTTCAAAGCTTGGGTTCCTGGAGCTTGGCTTGGGATCTTCGAGGCTTGGGTTCCTGGAGCTTGGCTTGGGATCCTGGAGCTTGGCTTGGGATTTTCGAGGCTTGCGTTCCTGGAGCTTAGCTTGGGATCTTCCAGGCTTGGGTTCCTGGAGCTTGGCTTGCGATCTTCGAGGCTTGGGTTCCTGGAGCTTGGCCTGGAATCTTCGAGGCTTGGGTTCCTGGAGCTTGGCTTGGGATCTTCGAAGCTTGGGTTCCTATAGATTGGCTTGGGATCTTTAAGGTTTGGGTTCATGGAGCTTGGCTTGGCATCTTCCAGGCTTGGGTTCCTGGAGCTTGGCTTGGGATCTTCGAGGCTTGGGATCCTGAAGCTTTTCTAAGGATCTTCGAGGCTTGGCTTCCTGGAGCTTGGCCTGTGATCTTCGAGGCTTGGGTTCCTGGAGCTTGGTTTGGGATATTCGAGGATTGGGTTTGTGGAGCTTGGCTAGGGATCTTCGAGGCTTGGGTTCTTGGAGCTTGGCATGGGATCTTCGAGGCTTGAGTTCCTGGAGCTTGGCTTTGGTTCTTTGAGGCTTGGGTTCTTCCAGGCTTGGGTTCCTGGAGCTCGGCTTGGGATCTTCAAGGTTTGGGTTCCTGGAGCTTGGCTTGGGATCTTCGACGCTTAAGTTCCTGGAACTTGGCTTGGGATCCTGGAGCTTGGCTTGGGATCTTCGATGCTTGGGTTCGTGGAGCTTGGCTTGGGATCTTCGAGGCTTGTGTTCCTGGAGCTTGGCCTGGGATCTTCGAGGCTTGGGTTCCTGGAGCTTGGCTTGGGATCTTCGAGGCTTGGGTTCCTGGATCTTGGCTTGGGATCTTCGACGCTTGGGTTCCTGGAACTTGGCTTGGGATCCTGGAGCTTGGCTTGGGATCTTCGAGGCTTGTGTTCCTGGAGCTTGGCCTGGGATCTTCGAGGCTTGGGTTCCTGGAGCTTGGCTTGGGATCTTCGAGGCTTGGGTTCCTGGATCTTGGCTTGGGATCTTCGAGGCTTGGGTTCCTGGAGTCTGGCTTGAGATCATCGAGGCTTGGGATCCAGGAGCTTGGCTTGGGATCTTCGAGGCTTGGGTTCGTGGAGCTGGGCTTGGGATCTTTGAGGCTTGGGATTTTGGAGCTTAGCTTGGGATCTTCGAGGCTTGGGTTCCTGGAGCTTGGCTTGGGATCTTTGAGGCTTGGGTTTGTTGAGCTTAGCTTGGGATCTTCGAGGCTTGGGTTCCTGGAGCTTGGCTTGGGATCTTCGAGGCTTGAGTTCCTGGAGCTTGGCGTGGTATCTTCGAGGCTTGGGTTCGTGGAGCTTGGCTTAGGATATTCGAGGCTTGGGTTCCTGGAGCTTGGCTTGGGATCTTCGAGGCTTCGGTTTGTGGAGCTTGGCTTGGGATCTTCGAGGCTTGGGTTCCTGGATCTTGGCTTGGGATCTTCGAGGCTTGGGTTCCTGGAGTCTGGCTTGAGATCATCGAGGCTTGGGATCCAGGAGCTTGGCTTGGGATCTTCGAGGCTTGGGTTCGTGGAGCTGGGCTTGGGATCTTTGAGGCTTGGGATTTTGGAGCTTAGCTTGGGATCTTCGAGGCTTGGGTTCCTGGAGCTTGGCTTGGGATCTTTGAGGCTTGGGTTTGTTGAGCTTAGCTTGGGATCTTCGAGGCTTGGGTTCCTGGAGCTTGGCTTGGGATCTTCGAGGCTTGAGTTCCTGGAGCTTGGCGTGGTATCTTCGAGGCTTGGGTTCGTGGAGCTTGGCTTAGGATATTCGAGGCTTGGGTTCCTGGAGCTTGGCTTGGGATCTTCGAGGCTTCGGTTTGTGGAGCTTGGCTTGGGATTTTCGAGGCTTGGGTTCTTGCAGCTTGTCTTGGGATCTTCGAGACTTGAGTTCCTGGAGCTTGGCTTGGGATTTTGAGACTTGGGTTCCTGGAGCTTGGTTTGGGACCGTCAAGGCTTGGGTTCCTGGAGCTTGGCTTGGGATCTTCGAGACTTGGATTCCTGGAGCTTGGCTTAGGATCTTCGACGCTTGGGTTCCTGGAGCTTGGGTGGGGATCTTCAAAGCTTGGGTTCCTGGAGCTTGGCTTGGGATCTTCGAGGCTTGGGTTCCTGGAGCTTGGCTTGGGATCCTGGAGCTTGGCTTGGGATTTTCGAGGCTTGCGTTCCTGGAGCTTAGCTTGGGATCTTCCAGGCTTGGGTTCCTGGAGCATGGCTTGCGATCTTCGAGGCTTGGGTTCCTGGAGCTTGGCCTGGAATCTTCGAGGCTTGGGTTCCTGGAGCTTGGCTTGGGATCTTCGAAGCTTGGGTTCCTATAGATTGGCTTGGGATCTTTAAGGTATGGGTTCATGGAGCTTGGCTTGGGATCTTCGAGGCTTGGGTTCCTGGAGCTTGGCTTGGGATCTTCGAGGCTTGGGATCCTGAAGCTTTTCTTGGGGATCTTCGAGGCTTGGGTTCCTGGAGCTTGGCTTGGGACCGTCAAGGCTTGGGTTCCTGGAGCTTGGCTTGGGATTTTCTAGACTTGGGTTCCTGGAGCTTGGCTAAGGATCTTCGAGGCTTGGCTTCCTGGAGCTTGGCCTGGGATCTTCGAGGCTTGGGTTCCTGGAGCTTGGTTTGGGATATTCGAGGATTGGGTTTGTGGAGCTTTGCTAGGGATCTTCGAGGCTTGGGTTTGTGGAGCTTGGCTTGGGATCTTCGAGGCTTGGGTTTGTGGAGCTTGGCTTGGGATCTTCGAGGCTTGGGTTCTTGGAGCTTGTCTTGGGATCTTCGAGACTTGAATTCCTGGAGCTTGGCTTGGGATCTTTGAGACTTGTGTTCCTGGAGCTTGGCTTGGGACCGTCAAGGCTTGGGTTCCTGGAGCTTGGCTTGGGATCTTCGAGACTTGGGTTCCTGGAGTTTGGCTTGGGACCGTCAAGGTTTGGGTTCCTGGAGCTTGACTTGGGATCTTCGAGGCTTGGGTTGCTGCAGCTTGGCTTGGGATCTTCGAGGCTTGCGTTCCTGGAGCTTAGCTTGGGATCTTCGAGGCTTGGGTTCCTGGAGCTTGGCTTGGGATCTTCGAGGCTTGTGTTCCTGGAGCTTGGCCTGGGATCTTCGAGGCTTGGGTTCCTGGAGCTTGGCTTGGGATCTTCGAGGCTTGGGTTCCTGGATCTTGGCTTGGGATCTTCGAGGCTTGGGTTCCTGGAGTCTGGCTTGAGATCATCGAGGCTTGGGATCCAGGAGCTTGGCTTGGGATCTTCGAGGCTTGGGTTCGTGGAGCTGGGCTTGGGATCTTTGAGGCTTGGGATTTTGGAGCTTAGCTTGGGATCTTCGAGGCTTGGGTTCCTGGAGCTTGGCTTGGGATCTTTGAGGCTTGGGTTTGTTGAGCTTAGCTTGGGATCTTCGAGGCTTGGGTTCCTGGAGCTTGGTTTGGGATCTTCGAGGCTTGAGTTCCTGGAGCTTGGCGTGGTATCTTCGAGGCTTGGGTTCGTGGAGCTTGGCTTAGGATATTCGAGGCTTGGGTTCCTGGAGCTTGGCTTGGGATCTTCGAGGCTTCGGTTTGTGGAGCTTGGCTTGGGATTTTCGAGGCTTGGGTTCTTGCAGCTTGTCTTGGGATCTTCGAGACTTGAGTTCCTGGAGCTTGGCTTGGGATCTTTGAGACTTGGGTTCCTGGAGCTTGGTTTGGGACCGTCAAGGCTTGGGTTCCTGGAGCTTGGCTTGGGATCTTCGAGACTTGGATTCCTGGAGCTTGGCTTAGGATCTTCGACGCTTGGGTTCCTGGAGCTTGGGTGGGGATCTTCAAAGCTTGGGTTCCTGGAGCTTGGCTTGGGATCTTCGAGGCTTGGGTTCCTGGAGCTTGGCTTGGGATCCTGGAGCTTGGCTTGGGATTTTCGAGGCTTGCGTTCCTGGAGCTTAGCTTGGGATCTTCCAGGCTTGGGTTCCTGGAGCTTGGCTTGCGATCTTCGAGGCTTGGGTTCCTGGAGCTTGGCCTGGAATCTTCGAGGCTTGGGTTCCTGGAGCTTAGCTTGGGATCTTCGAAGCTTGGGTTCCTATAGATTGGCTTGGGATCTTTAAGGTTTGGGTTCATGGAGCTTGGCTTGGCATCTTCCAGGCTTGGGTTCCTGGAGCTTGGCTTGGGATCTTCGAGGCTTGGGATCCTGAAGCTTTTCTAAGGATCTTCGAGGCTTGGCTTCCTGGAGCTTGGCCTGTGATCTTCGAGGCTTGGGTTCCTGGAGCTTGGTTTGGGATATTCGAGGATTGGGTTTGTGGAGCTTGGCTAGGGATCTTCGAGGCTTGGGTTCTTGGAGCTTGGCATGGGATCTTCGAGGCTTGAGTTCCTGGAGCTTGGCTTTGGTTCTTTGAGGCTTGGGTTCTTCCAGGCTTGGGTTCCTGGAGCTCGGCTTGGGATCTTCAAGGTTTGGGTTCCTGGAGCTTGGCTTGGGATCTTCGACGCTTAAGTTCCTGGAACTTGGCTTGGGATCCTGGAGCTTGGCTTGGGATCTTCGATGCTTGGGTTCGTGGAGCTTGGCTTGGGATCTTCGAGGCTTGTGTTCCTGGAGCTTGGCCTGGGATCTTCGAGGCTTGGGTTCCTGGAGCTTGGCTTGGGATCTTCGAGGCTTGGGTTCCTGGATCTTGGCTTGGGATCTTCGACGCTTGGGTTCCTGGAACTTGGCTTGGGATCCTGGAGCTTGGCTTGGGATCTTCGAGGCTTGGGTTCGTGGAGCTTGGCTTGGGATCTTCGAGGCTTGTGTTCCTGGAGCTTGGCCTGGGATCTTCGAGGCTTGGGTTCCTGGAGCTTGGCTTGGGATCTTCGAGGCTTGGGTTCCTGGATCTTGGCTTGGGATCTTCGAGCCTTGGGTTCCTGGAGTCTGGCTTCAGATCATCGAGGCTTGGGATCCAGGAGCTTGGCTTGGGATCTTCGAGGCTTGGGTTCGTGGAGCTGGGCTTGGGATCTTTGAGGCTTGGGATTTTGGAGCTTAGCTTGGGATCTTCGAGGCTTGGGTTCCTGGAGCTTGGCTTGGGATCTTTGAGGCTTGGGTTTGTTGAGCTTAGCTTGGGATCTTCGACGCTTGGGTTCCTGGAGCTTGGCTTGGGATCTTCGAGGCTTGAGTTCCTGGAGCTTGGCGTGGTATCTTCGAGGCTTGGGTTCGTGGAGCTTGGCTTAGGATATTCGAGGCTTGGGTTCCTGGAGCTTGGCTTGGGATCTTCGAGGCTTCGGTTTGTGGAGCTTGGCTTGGGATTTTCGAGGCTTGGGTTCTTGCAGCTTGTCTTGGGATCTTCGAGACTTGAGTTCCTGGAGCTTGGCTTGGGATCTTTGAGACTT
The DNA here is from genome assembly GCF_030028105.1 of Mobula birostris. Classification (NCBI taxonomy): domain Eukaryota; kingdom Metazoa; phylum Chordata; class Chondrichthyes; order Myliobatiformes; family Myliobatidae; genus Mobula; species Mobula birostris. The sequence goes on along the minus strand of NW_027274256.1, from coordinate 15,390 downwards.
GGGTTCCTGGAGCTTGGTTTGGGACCGTCAAGGCTTGGGTTCCTGGAGCTTGGCTTGGGATCTTCGAGACTTGGAGTCCTGGAGCTTGGCTTAGGATCTTCGACGCTTGGGTTCCTGGAGCTTGGGTGGGGATCTTCAAAGCTTGGGTTCCTGGAGCTTGGCTTGGGATCTTCGAGGCTTGGGTTCCTGGAGCTTGGCTTGGGATCCTGGAGCTTGGCTTGGGATTTTCGAGGCTTGCGTTCCTGGAGCTTAGCTTGGGATCTTCCAGGCTTGGGTTCCTGGAGCATGGCTTGCGATCTTCGAGGCTTGGGTTCCTGGAGCTTGGCCTGGAATCTTCGAGGCTTGGGTTCCTGGAGCTTGGCTTGGGATCTTCGAAGCTTGGGTTCCTATAGATTGGCTTGGGATCTTTAAGGTATGGGTTCATGGAGCTTGGCTTGGGATCTTCGAGGCTTGGGTTCCTGGAGCTTGGCTTGGGATCTTCGAGGCTTGGGATCCTGAAGCTTTTCTTGGGATCTTCGAGGCTTGGGTTCCTGGAGCTTGGCTTGGGACCGTCAAGGCTTGGGTTCCTGGAGCTTGGCTTGGGATTTTCTAGACTTGGGTTCCTGGAGCTTGGCTAAGGATCTTCGAGGCTTGGCTTCCTGGAGCTTGGCCTGGGATCTTCGAGGCTTGGGTTCCTGGAGCTTGGTTTGGGATATTCGAGGATTGGGTTTGTGGAGCTTTGCTAGGGATCTTCGAGGCTTGGGTTCTTGGAGCTTGGCATGGGATCTTCGAGGCTTGAGTTCCTGGAGCTTGGCTTTGGTTCTTTGAGGCTTGGGTTCTTCCAGGCTTGGGTTCCTGGAGCTCGGCTTGGGATCTTCAAGGTTTGGGTTCCTGGAGCTTGGCTTGGGATCTTCGACGCTTGGGTTCCTGGAACTTGGCTTGGGATCCTGGAGCTTGGCTTGGGATCTTCGAGGCTTGGGTTCGTGGAGCTTTGCTTGGGATCTTCGAGGCTTGGGTTCCTGGAGCTTGCCTTGGGATCTTCGAGACTTGGGTTCCTGGAGCTTGGCTTGGGATCTTTCAGGCTTGTGTTCCTGGAGCTTGGCTTGGGACCGTCAAGGCTTGGGTTCCTGGAGCTTGGCTTGGGATTTTCGAGGCTTGGGTTCCTGGAGCTTGGCTTGGAATCTTCGAAGCTTTGGTTCCTGGAGCTTGGCTTGGGATATTTGAGGCTTGGGTTCTTCCAGGCTTGGGTTCCTGGAGCTTGGCATGGGATTTTCGAGGCTTGGGTTCCTGGAGCTTGGCCTGGGATCTTCGAGGCTTGGGTTCCTGGAGCTTGGCTTGGGATCTTCGAGGCTTGGGTTCCTGGATCTTGGCTTGGCCTCTTCGAGGCTTGGGTTCCTGGAGCCTGGCTTGAGATCATCGAGGCTTGGGATCCAGGAGCTTGGCATGGGATCTTCGATGCTTGGGTTCGTGGAGCTTGGCTTGGGATCTTCGAGGCTTGGGTTCCTGTAGCTTGGCTTGGGATCTTTGAGGCTTGGGTTTGTGGAGCTTAGCTTGGGATCTTCGAGGCTTGGGTTCCTGGAGCTTGGCTTGGGATCTTCGAGTCTTGAGTTCCTGGAGCTTGGCGTGGTATCTTCGAGGCTTGGGTTCCTGGAGCTTGGTTTGGGACCGTCAAGGCTTGGGTTCCTGGAGCTTGGCTTGGGATCTTCGAGACTTGGGTTCCTGGAGCTTGGCTTAGGATCTTCGACGCTTGGGTTCCTGGAGCTTGGCTGGGGATCTTAGAAGCTTGGGTTCCTGGTGCTTGGCTTGGGATCTTCGAGGCTTGCGTTCCTGGAGCTTAGCTTGGGATCTTCCTGGCTTGGGTTCCTGGAGCTTGGCTTGCGATCTTCGAGGCTTGGGTTCCTGGAGCTTGTCCTGGAATCTTCGAGGCTTGGGTTACTGGAGCTTGGCTTGGGAACTTCGAGGCTTGTGTTCCTGGAGCTTGGCTTGGGATCTTCAAGGTTTTGGTTCATGGAGCTTGGCTTGGCATCTTCCAGGCTTGGGTTCCTGGAGCTTGGCTTGGGATCTTCTAGGCTTGGGATCCTGGAGCTTTTCTTGGGATCTTCGAGGCTTGGGTTCCTGGAGCTTGGCTTGGGACCGTCAAGGCTTGGGTTCCTGGAGCTCGGCTTGGGATCTTCAAGGTTTGGGTTCCTGGAGCTTGGCTTGGGATCTTCGACGCTTGGGTTCCTGGAACTTGGCTTGGGATCCTGGAGCTTGGCTTGGGATCTTCGAGGCTTGGGTTCGTGGAGCTTTGCTTGGGATCTTCGAGGCTTGGGTTCCTGGAGCTTGCCTTGGGATCTTCGAGACTTGGGTTCCTGGAGCTTGGCTTGGGATCTTTCAGGCTTGGGTTCCTGGAGCTTGGCTTGGGACCGTCAAGGCTTGGGTTACTGGAGCTTGGCTTGGGATTTTCGAGGCTTGGGTTCCTGGAGCTTGTCATGGGATTTTCGAGGCTTGGGTTCCTGGAGCTTGGCCTGGGATCTTCGAGGCTTGGGTTCCTGTAGCTTGGCTTGGGATCTTTGAGGCTTTGGTTTGTGGAGCTTAGCTTGGGATCTTCGAGGCTTGGGTTCCTGGAGCTTGGCTTGGGATCTTCGAGTTTTGAGTTCCTGGAGCTTGGCGTGGTATCTTCGAGGCTTGGGTTCGTGGAGCTTGGCTTAGGATATTCGAGGCTTGGGTTCCTGGAGCTTGGCTTGGGATCTTCGAGGCTTCGGTTTGTGGAGCTTGGCTTGGGATTTTCGAGGCTTGGGTTCCTGGAGCTTGGCTTGGGATCTTTGAGACATGGGTTCCTGGAGCTTGGTTTGGGACCGTCAAGGCTTGGGTTCCTGGAGCTTGGCTTGGGATCTTCGAGACTTGGGTTCCTGGAGCTTGGCTTAGGATCTTCGACGCTTGGGTTCCTGGAGCTTGGCTGGGGATCTTAGAAGCTTGGGTTCCTGGAGCTTGGCTTGGGATCTTCGAGGCTTGGGTTCCTTGAGCTTGGCTTGGGATCCTGGAGCTTGGCTTGGGATCTTCGAGGCTTGCGTTCCTGGAGCTTAGCTTGGGTTCTTCCAGGCTTGGGTTCCTGGAGCTTGGCTTGCGATCTTCGAGGCTTGGGTTCCTGGAGCTTGTCCTGGAATCTTCGAGGCTTGGGTTACTGGAGCTTGGCTTGGGAACTTCGAGGCTTGTGTTCCTGGAGCTTGGCTTGGGATCTTCAAGGTTTTGGTTCATGGAGCTTGGCTTGGCATCTTCCAGGCTTGGGTTCCTGGAGCTTGGCTTGGGATCTTCGAGGCTTGGGATCCTGGAGTCTGGCTTCAGATCATCGAGGCTTGGGATCCAGGAGCTTGGCTTGGGATCTTCGAGGCTTGGGTTCGTGGAGCTGGGCTTGGGATCTTTGAGGCTTGGGATTTTGGAGCTTAGCTTGGGATCTTCGAGGCTTGGGTTCCTGGAGCTTGGCTTGGGATCTTTGAGGCTTGGGTTTGTTGAGCTTAGCTTGGGATCTTCGAGGCTTGGGTTCCTGGAGCTTGGCTTGGGATCTTCGAGGCTTGAGTTCCTGGAGCTTGGCGTGGTATCTTCGAGGCTTGGGTTCGTGGAGCTTGGCTTAGGATATTCGAGGCTTGGGTTCCTGGAGCTTGGCTTGGGATCTTCGAGGCTTCGGTTTGTGGAGCTTGGCTTGGGATTTTCGAGGCTTGGGTTCTTGCAGCTTGTCTTGGGATCTTCGAGACTTGAGTTCCTGGAGCTTGGCTTGGGATCTTTGAGACTTGGGTTCCTGGAGCTTGGTTTGGGACCGTCAAGGCTTGGGTTCCTGGAGCTTGGCTTGGGATCTTCGAGACTTGGATTCCTGGAGCTTGGCTTAGGATCTTCGACGCTTGGGTTCCTGGAGCTTGGGTGGGGATCTTCAAAGCTTGGGTTCCTGGAGCTTGGCTTGGGATCTTCGAGGCTTGGGTTCCTGGAGCTTGGCTTGGGATCCTGGAGCTTGGCTTGGGATTTTCGAGGCTTGCGTTCCTGGAGCTTAGCTTGGGATCTTCCAGGCTTGGGTTCCTGGAGCATGGCTTGCGATCTTCGAGGCTTGGGTTCCTGGAGCTTGGCCTGGAATCTTCGAGGCTTGGGTTCCTGGAGCTTGGCTTGGGATCTTCGAAGCTTGGGTTCCTATAGATTGGCTTGGGATCTTTAAGGTATGGGTTCATGGAGCTTGGCTTGGGATCTTCGAGGCTTGGGTTCCTGGAGCTTGGCTTGGGATCTTCGAGGCTTGGGATCCTGAAGCTTTTCTTGGGATCTTCGAGGCTTGGGTTCCTGGAGCTTGGCTTGGGACCGTCAAGGCTTGGGTTCCTGGAGCTTGGCTTGGGATTTTCTAGACTTGGGTTCCTGGAGCTTGGCTAAGGATCTTCGAGGCTTGGCTTCCTGGAGCTTGGCCTGGGATCTTCGAGGCTTGGGTTCCTGGAGCTTGGTTTGGGATATTCGAGGATTGGGTTTGTGGAGCTTTGCTAGGGATCTTCGAGGCTTGGGTTCTTGGAGCTTGGCATGGGATCTTCGAGGCTTGAGTTCCTGGAGCTTGGCTTTGGTTCTTTGAGGCTTGGGTTCTTCCAGGCTTGGGTTCCTGGAGCTCGGCTTGGGATCTTCAAGGTTTGGGTTCCTGGAGCTTGGCTTGGGATCTTCGACGCTTGGGTTCCTGGAACTTGGCTTGGGATCCTGGAGCTTGGCTTGGGATCTTCGAGGCTTGGGTTCGTGGAGCTTTGCTTGGGATCTTCGAGGCTTGGGTTCCTGGAGCTTGCCTTGGGATCTTCGAGACTTGGGTTCCTGGAGCTTGGCTTGGGATCTTTCAGGCTTGTGTTCCTGGAGCTTGGCTTGGGACCGTCAAGGCTTGGGTTCCTGGAGCTTGGCTTGGGATTTTCGAGGCTTGGGTTCCTGGAGCTTGGCTTGGAATCTTCGAAGCTTTGGTTCCTGGAGCTTGGCTTGGGATATTTGAGGCTTGGGTTCTTCCAGGCTTGGGTTCCTGGAGCTTGGCATGGGATTTTCGAGGCTTGGGTTCCTGGAGCTTGGCCTGGGATCTTCGAGGCTTGGGTTCCTGGAGCTTGGCTTGGGATCTTCGAGGCTTGGGTTCCTGGATCTTGGCTTGGCCTCTTCGAGGCTTGGGTTCCTGGAGCCTGGCTTGAGATCATCGAGGCTTGGGATCCAGGAGCTTGGCATGGGATCTTCGATGCTTGGGTTCGTGGAGCTTGGCTTGGGATCTTCGAGGCTTGGGTTCCTGTAGCTTGGCTTGGGATCTTTGAGGCTTGGGTTTGTGGAGCTTAGCTTGGGATCTTCGAGGCTTGGGTTCCTGGAGCTTGGCTTGGGATCTTCGAGTCTTGAGTTCCTGGAGCTTGGCGTGGTATCTTCGAGGCTTGGGTTCCTGGAGCTTGGTTTGGGACCGTCAAGGCTTGGGTTCCTGGAGCTTGGCTTGGGATCTTCGAGACTTGGGTTCCTGGAGCTTGGCTTAGGATCTTCGACGCTTGGGTTCCTGGAGCTTGGCTGGGGATCTTAGAAGCTTGGGTTCCTGGTGCTTGGCTTGGGATCTTCGAGGCTTGGGTTCCTGGAGCTTGGCTTGGGATCCTGGAGCTTGGCTTGGGATCTTCGAGGCTTGCGTTCCTGGAGCTTAGCTTGGGATCTTCCTGGCTTGGGTTCCTGGAGCTTGGCTTGCGATCTTCGAGGCTTGGGTTCCTGGAGCTTGTCCTGGAATCTTCGAGGCTTGGGTTACTGGAGCTTGGCTTGGGAACTTCGAGGCTTGTGTTCCTGGAGCTTGGCTTGGGATCTTCAAGGTTTTGGTTCATGGAGCTTGGCTTGGCATCTTCCAGGCTTGGGTTCCTGGAGCTTGGCTTGGGATCTTCTAGGCTTGGGATCCTGGAGCTTTTCTTGGGATCTTCGAGGCTTGGGTTCCTGGAGCTTGGCTTGGGACCGTCAAGGCTTGGGTTCCTGGAGCTCGGCTTGGGATCTTCAAGGTTTGGGTTCCTGGAGCTTGGCTTGGGATCTTCGACGCTTGGGTTCCTGGAACTTGGCTTGGGATCCTGGAGCTTGGCTTGGGATCTTCGAGGCTTGGGTTCGTGGAGCTTTGCTTGGGATCTTCGAGGCTTGGGTTCCTGGAGCTTGCCTTGGGATCTTCGAGACTTGGGTTCCTGGAGCTTGGCTTGGGATCTTTCAGGCTTGGGTTCCTGGAGCTTGGCTTGGGACCGTCAAGGCTTGGGTTCCTGGAGCTTGGCTTGGGATTTTCGAGGCTTGGGTTCCTGGAGCTTGGCATGGGATTTTCGAGGCTTGGGTTCCTGGAGCTTGGCCTGGGATCTTCGAGGCTTGGGTTCCTGTAGCTTGGCTTGGGATCTTTGAGGCTTGGGTTTGTGGAGCTTAGCTTGGGATCTTCGAGGCTTGGGTTCCTGGAGCTTGGCTTGGGATCTTCGAGTTTTGAGTTCCTGGAGCTTGGCGTGGTATCTTCGAGGCTTGGGTTCGTGGAGCTTGGCTTAGGATATTCGAGGCTTGGGTTCCTGGAGCTTGGCTTGGGATCTTCGAGGCTTCGGTTTGTGGAGCTTGGCTTGGGATTTTCGAGGCTTGGGTTCCTGGAGCTTGGCTTGGGATCTTTGAGACATGGGTTCCTGGAGCTTGGTTTGGGACCGTCAAGGCTTGGGTTCCTGGAGCTTGGCTTGGGATCTTCGAGACTTGGGTTCCTGGAGCTTGGCTTAGGATCTTCGACGCTTGGGTTCCTGGAGCTTGGCTGGGGATCTTAGAAGCTTGGGTTCCTGGAGCTTGGCTTGGGATCTTCGAGGCTTGGGTTCCTGGAGCTTGGCTTGGGATCCTGGAGCTTGGCTTGGGATCTTCGAGGCTTGCGTTCCTGGAGCTTAGCTTGGGATCTTCCAGGCTTGGGTTCCTGGAGCTTGGCTTGCGATCTTCGAGGCTTGGGTTCCTGGAGCTTGTCCTGGAATCTTCGAGGCTTGGGTTACTGGAGCTTGGCTTGGGAACTTCGAGGCTTGTGTTCCTGGAGCTTGGCTTGGGATCTTCAAGGTTTTGGTTCATGGAGCTTGGCTTGGCATCTTCCAGGCTTGGGTTCCTGGAGCTTGGCTTGGGATCTTCGAGGCTTGGGATCCTGGAGCTTTTCTTGGGATCTTCGAGGCTTGGGTTCCTGGAGCTTGGCTTGGGACTGTCAAGGCTTGGGTTCCTGGAGCTTGGCTTGGGATTTTCGAGGCTTTGGTTCCTGCAGCTTGGCTTGGGATCTTCGAAGCTTGGGTTCCTGGAGCTTGGCTTGGGATCTTTGAGGCTTGGGTTCTTCCAGGCTTGGGTTCCTGGAGCTTGCCTTGGGATCTTCGAGAGTTGGGTTCCTGGAGCTTGGCCTGGGATCTTTCAGGCTTGGGTTCCTGGAGCTTGGCTTGGGACTGTCAAGGTTTGGGTTCCTGGAGCTTGACTTGGGATCTTCGAGGCTTGGGTTGCTGCAGCTTGGCTTGGGATCTTCGAGGCTTGCGTTCCTGGAGCTTAGCTTCGGATCTTCGAGGCTTGGGTTCCTGGAGCTTGGCTTGGGATCTTCGAGGCTTGGGTTCCTGGAGCTTGGCCTGGGATCTTCGAGGCTTAGGTTCCTGGAGCTTGGCTTGGGATCTTCGAGGCTTGGGTTCCTGGAGCTTGGCTTGGGATCTTCGAGGCTTGGGTTCCTGGAGACTGGCTTGAGATCATCGAGGCTTGGGATCCAGGAGCTTGGCTTGGGATCTTCGAGTCTTGGGTTCGTGGAGCTTGGCTTGGGATCTTTGAGGCTTGTGTTTTTGGAGCTTAGCTTGGGATCTTCGACGCTTGGGTTCCTGGAGCTTGGCTTGGGATCCTGGAGCTTGGCTTGAGATCTTCGAGGCTTGCGTTCCTGGAGCTTAGCTTGGGATCTTCCAGGCTTGGGTTCCTGGAGCTTGGCTTGCGATCTTCGAGGCTTGGGTTCCTGGAGCTTGTCCTGGAATCTTCGAGGCTTGGGTTACTGGAGCTTGGCTTGGGATCTTCGAGGCTTGGGTTCCTGGAGCTTGGCTTGGGATCTTCAAGGTTTTGGTTCATGGAGCTTGGCTTGGCATCTTCCAGGCTTGGGTTCCTGGAGCTTGGCTTGGAATCTTCGAGGCTTGGGATCCTGGAGCTTTTCTTGGGATCTTCGAGGCTTGGGTTCCTGGAGCTTGGCTTGGGACCGTCAAGGCTTGGGTTCCTGGAGCTTGGCTTGGGATTTTCGAGGCTTGGGTTCCTGCAGCTTGGCTTGGGATCTTCGAAGCTTGGGTTCCTGGAGCTTGGCTTGGGATCTTTGAGGCTTGGGTTCTTCCAGGCTTGGGTTCCTGGAGCTTGCCTTGGGATCTTCGAGAGTTGGGTTCCTGGAGCTTGGCCTGGGATCTTTCAGGCTTGGGTTCCTGGAGCTTGGCTTGGGACTGTCAAGGTTTGGGTTCCTGGAGCTTGACTTGGGATCTTCGAGGCTTGGGTTGCTGCAGCTTGGCTTGGGATCTTCGAGGCTTAGGTTCCTGGAGCTTGGCTTGGGATCTTCGAGGCTTGGGTTCCTGGATCTTGGCTTGGGATCTTCGAGGCTTGCGTTCCTGGAGTCTGGCTTGAGATCATCGAGGCTTGGGATCCAGGAGCTTGGCTTGGGATCTTCGAGTCTTGAGTTCGTGGAGCTTGGCTTGGGATCTTTGAGGCTTGTGTTTTTGGAGCTTAGCTTGGGATCTTCGAGGCTTGGGTTCCTGGAGCTTGGATTGGGATCTTCGAGGCTTGCGTTCCTGGAGCTTGGCGTGGGATCTTCGAGGCTCGGGTTCGTGGAGCTTGGCCTGGGATATTCGAGGCTTGGGTTCCTGGAGCTTGACTTGGGATCTTTGAGGCTTCGGTTTGTGGAGCTTAGCTTGGGATCTTCGAGGCTTGGGTTCCTGGAGGTTGGCGTGGGATCTTCGAGGCTTGGGTTCGTGGAACTTGGCTTGGGATCTTCGAGGCTTGGGTTTGCGGAGCTTGGCTTGGGATCTTCGAGGCTTGGGTTCTTGGAGCTTGTCTTGAGATCTTCGAGGCTTGGGTTTGTGGAGCTTGGCTTGGGATCTTCGAGGCTTGGGTTCTTGGAGCTTGTCTTGAGATCTTCCAGGCTTAGGTTCCTGGAGCTTGGCTTGGGATCTTCGAGGCTTGGGTTCGTGGAGCTGGGCTTGGGATCTTTGAGGCTTGGGATTTTGGAGCTTAGCTTGGGATCTTCGAGGCTTGGGTTCCTGGAGCTTGGCTTGGGATCTTCGAGGCTTGCGTTCCTGGAGCTTGGCGTGGGATCTTCGAGGCTTGGGTTCCTGGCGCTTGGCTTAGGATCTTCGAGTCTTGGGTTCCTGGAGCTTGGCTGGCGATCCTGGAGCTTGGCTTGGGATCTTCGAGGCTTGCGTTCCTGGAGCTTGGCTTGGGATCTTTGAGGCTTGGGTTCTTCCAAGCTTGGGTTCCTGGAGCTTGGCTTGGGATCTTCGAGGCTTGGGTTCCTGGAGTTTGGCTTGGGATATTCGAGGCTTGGGTTCGTGGAGCTTTGCTTGGGATCTTCGAGGCCTGGGTTCCTGGAGCTTGCCTTGGGATCTACGAGACTTGGGTTCCTGGAGCTTGGCTTGGGATCTTTCAGGCTTGGGTTCCTGGAGGATGGCTTGGGACCGTTAAGGCTTGGGTTCCTGGAGCTTGGCTTGGGATTTTCGAGGCTTGGGTTCCTGGAGCTTGGCTTGGAATCTTCGAAGCTTGGGATCCTGGAGCTTGGCTTGGGTTCTTTGAGGCTTGGGTTCTTACATGCTTGGGTCCAGGAGCTTGGCTTGGGATCTTTGAGGCTTGGGTTCTTCCAGGCTTGGGTTCCTGGAGCTTGGCTTGGGATCTTGGAGGCTTGGGTTCCTGGAGCTTGGCTTGGGATCTTCGAGGCTTGGGTTCCTGGAGCTTGGCCTGGGATCTTCGAGGCTTGGGTTCCTGGAGCTTGGCTTCGGATCTTCGAGGCTTGGGTTCCTGGAGCTTGGCTTGGGATCCTGGAGCTTGACTTGGGATCTTCGAGGCTTGCGTACCTGGAGCTTGGCTTGGGATCTTTGAGGCTTGTGTTCTTCCAGGCTTGGGTTCCTGGAGCTTGGCTTGGGATCTTCAAGGTTTGGGTTCCTGGCGCTTGGTTTGGGATCTTCGACGCTTGGGATCCTGGAACTTGGCTTGGGATCCTGGAGCTTGGCTTGGGATGTTCGAGGCTTGGGTTCGTGGAGCTTTGCTTGGGATCTTCGAGGCCTGGGTTCCTGGAGCTTGCCTTGGGATCTTCGAGACTTGGGTTCCTGGAGCTTGGCTTGGGATCTTTCAGGCTTGGGTTCCTGGAGGATGGCTTGGGACGGTCAAGGCTTGGGTTCCTGGAGCTTGGCTTGGGATCCTGGAGCTTGGCTTGGGATCTTCGAGGCTTGCGTTCCTGGAGCTTAGCTTGGGATCTTCAAGGCTTAGGTTCCTAGAGCTTGGCTTGGGATCTTCGAGGCTTGGGTTCCTTGAGCTTGGCCTGGGATCTTCGAGGCTTGGGTTCCTGGAGCTTGGCTTAGGATCTTTGAGGCTCGGGTTCCTGGATCATGGCTTGGGATCTTCGAGGCTTGGGTTCCTGGAGCTTGGCTTGGGATCTTCGAGGCTTGGGTTCCTGGAGCTTGGCTTGGGATCTTTGAGGCTTGGGTTCTTCCAGGCTTGGGTTCCTGGAGCTTGGCTTGGAATCTTCAAGATTTGGGTTCCAGGAGCTTGGCTTGGGATCTTCGAGGCTTGGGTTCCTGGAGCTTGGCTTGGGAACTTCGAGGCTTGGGTTCCTGGAGCCTGGCTTGGGAGCTTCGAGGCTTGGGTTCCTGGAGCGTGGCTTGGGATCTTTGAGGCTTGGGTTTGTGGAGCTTAGCTTGGGATCGTCGAGGCTTGGGTTCCTGGAGCTTGGCGTGGGATCTTCGAGGCTTGGGTTCGTGGAGCTTGGCTTGGGATATTCGAGTCTTGGGTTCCTGGAGCTTGGCTTGGAATCTTCAAGGTTTGGGTTCCAGGAGCTAGGCTTGGGATCTTCGAGGCTTGGGTTCCTGGATCTTGGCTTGGGACCGTGAAGGCTTGGGTTCCTGGAGCTTGGCTTGGGATATTCGAGGCTTGTGTTCTTCCAGGCTTGGGTTCCTGGAGCTTGGCTTGGAATCTTCAAGGTTTGGGTTCCTGGAGCTTCGCCTGGGATCTTCGAGGCTTGGGTTCCTGGAGCTTGGCCTGGGATCCTCGAGGCTTGGGTTCCTGGAGCTTGGCTTGAGATCTTCGAGGCTTGGGTTCGTGGAGCTTGGCTTGGGATCTTCGAGGCTTGGGTTCCTAGAGCTTGGCTTGGGATCTTCGAGGCTTGCGTTTGTGGAGCTTGATTTGGGATCTTCGAGGCTTGGGTTCTTGGAGCTTGGCTTGGGATCTTCGAGGCTTGTGTACCTGGAGCTTGGCTTGGGATCTTCCAGGCTTGGGTTCCTGGAGCTTGGCTTGGGATCTTCGAGGCTTGGGTTCCTGGAGCTTGGCTTGGGATCTTCGAGGCTTGGTTTCCTGGAGCTTGGCTTGGGATCCTGGAGCTTGGCTTGGGATCTTCGAGGCTTGCGTTCCTGGAGCTTAGCTTGGGATCTTCAAGGCTTGGGTTCCTAGAGCTTGGCTTGGGATCTTCGAGGCTTGGGTTCTTCCAGGCTTGGGTTCCTGGAGCTTGGCTTGGAATCTTCAAGGTTTGGGTTCCTGGAGCTTCGCCTGGGATCTTCGAGGCTTGGGTTCCTGGAGCTTGGCCTGGGATCTTCGAGGCTTGGGTTCCTGGAGCTTGGCTTGGGATCTTCGAGGCTTGGGTTCCTGGAGCTTGATTTGGGATCTTCGAGGCTTGGGTTCTTGGAGCTTGGCTTGGGATCTTTGAGACTTGGGTTCCTGGAGCTTGGCTTGGGACCGTCAAGGCTTGGGTTCCTGGAGCTTGGCTTGGGATCTTTGAGGATTGTGTACCTGGAGATTGGCTTGGGATCTTTGAGACTTGGGTTCCTGGAGCTTGACTTGGGATCTTCGAGGCTTGGGTTCCTGGAGCTTGGCTTGGGATCTTTGAGGCTTGGATTCCTCCAGGCTTCAGTTCCTAGAGCTTGGCTTGGGATCTTCAAGGTTTGGGTTCCTGGAGCTTTGTTCGGGATCTTCCAGGCTTGGGTTCCTGGAGCTTGGCTTGGGATCTTCGACGCTTGGGATCCTGGAGTTTGGCTTGGGATCTTCGAGGCTTGGGTTCGTGGAGCTTGGCTTGGGATCTTTGAGGCTTGAGTTCGTGCAGCTTGGCTTGGGACCGTCAAGGCTTGGGTTCCTGGAGCTTGGCTAGGAATCTTCGATGCTTGGGTTCCTGGAGCATGGCTTGGGATCGTTGAGGCTTGGGTTCTTCCAGGCTTGGGTTTCTGGAGCTTGGCTTGGGATCTTCGAGGCTTGGGTTCCTGGAGCTTGGCTTGGGATCTTCGAGGCTTGGTTTCCTGGAGCTTGGCTTGGGATCCTGGAGCTTGGCTTGGGATCTTCGAGGCTTGCGTTCCTGGAGCTTAGCTTGGGATCTTCAAGGCTTGGGTTCCTAGAGCTTGGCTTGGGATCTTCGAGGCTTGGGTTCCTGGAGCTTGGCCTGGGATCTTCGAGGCTTGGGTTCCTGGAGCTTGGCTTGGGATCTTTGAGGCTCGGGTTCCTGGACCTTGGCTTGGGATCTTCGAGGCTTGGGTTCCTGGAGCTTGGCTTGGGATCTTCGAGGCTTGGGTTCCTGGAGCTTGGCTTGGGATCTTTGAGGCTTGGGTTCTTCCAGGCTTGGGTTCCTGGAGCTTGGCTTGGAATCTTCAAGGTTTGGGTTCCAGGAGCTTGGCTTGGGATCTTCGAGGCTTGGGTTCCTGGAGCTTGGCTTGGGAACTTCGAGGCTTGGGTTCCTGGAGCCTGGCTTGGGAGCTTCGAGGCTTGGGTTCCTGGAGCCTGGCTTGGGATCTTTGAGGCTTGGGTTTGTGGAGCTTAGCTTGGGATCGTCGAGGCTTGGGTTCCTGGAGCTTGGCTTGGGATCTTCGAGGCTTGGGTTCCTGGAGCTTGACTTGGGATCTTCGAGGCTTGGGTTCCTGGAGCTTGGCGTGGGATCTTGGAGGCTTGGGTTCGTGGAGCTTGGCTTGGGATCTTCGAGGCTTGCGTTCCTGGAGCTTGGCAGGGGATCTTCGAGGCTTGGGTTCCTGGAGCTTGGCTTGGGCACTTCGAGGATTGGGTTCCTGGAGCTTGGCTTGGGATCCTGGAGCTTGCCTTGGGATCTTCGAGGCTTGCGTTCCTGGAGCTTAGCTTGGGATCTTCCAGGCTTGGGTTCCTGGAGCTTGGCTTGCGATCTTCGAGGCTTGCGTTCCTGGAGCTTGGCCTGGAATCTTCGAGTCTTGGGTTCCTGGAGCTTGGCTTGAGATCTTCGAGGCTTGGTTTCCTGGAGCTTGGCTTGGGATCTTCGAGGCTTGGGTTCCTGGAGCTTGGCTTGGGATCTTCAAGGTTTGGGTTCATGGAGCTTGGCTTGGCATCTTCCAGGCTTGGGTTCCTGGAGCTTGGCTTCGGATCTTCGAGGCTTGGGATCCTGGAGCTTAGCTTGGGATCTTCGAAGCTTGGGTTCCTGGAGCTTCGCTTGGGATCTTTGAGGCTTGGGTTCTTCCAGGCTTGGTTTCCTGGAACTTGCCTTGGGATCTACAAGGTTTGTGTTCCTGGAGCTTGGCTTGGGATCTTCGAGGCTTGGGTCCCTGGAGCTTGCCTTGGGAACTTCGAGGCTTGGGTTTCTGGAGCCTGGCTTGGGAGCTTCGAGGCTTGGGTTCCTGGAGCTTGGCTTTGGATCTTCGAGGCTTGGGTTCCTGGAGCTTGGCTTGGGATCCTCGAGGCTTGGGTTGTGGAGCTTTGCTTGGGATCATCGAGGCTTGGGATCCTGGAGCTTGGAGTGGGATCTTCGAGGCTTGGGTTCGTGGAGCTTAGCTTGGGATCTTCCAGGCTTGGGTTCCTGGAGCTTGGCTTGCGATCTTCGAGGCTTGGGTTCCTGGAGCTTGGCCTGGAATCTTCGAGGCTTGGGTTCCTGGAGCTTGGCTTGAGATCTTCGAGGCTTGGGTTCCTGGAGCTTGGCTTGGGATCTTCGGGGCTTGGGTTCCTGGAGCTTGGCTTGGGATCTTCAAGGTTTGGGTTCATGGAGTTTGGCTTGGCATCTTCCAGGCTTGGGTTCCTGGAGCTTGGCTTGGGATCTTCGAGGCTTGGGATCCTGGAGCTTGGCTTGGGATCTTGGAGGCTTGGGATCGTGGAGATTGGCTTGGGATCTTTGAGGGTTGGGGTCCTGGAGCTTGCCATGGGATCTTCGAGAGTTGGGTTCCTGGAGCTTGCCTTGGGATCTTTCAGGCTTGGGTTCCTGGAGCTTGGCTTGGGATCTTCGAGGCTTGGGTTCCTGCAGCTTGGCTTGGGATTTTCGAAGCTTGGGTTCCTGGAGCTTGGCTTGGGATCTTTAAGGCTTGGGTTCTTCCAGGCTTGGGTTCCTGGAGCTTGGCTTGGGATCTTCAAGGTTTGGGTTCCTGGCGCTTGGCTTGGGATCTTCGACGCTTGGGATCCTGGAACTTGGCTTGGGATCCTGGAGCTTGGCTTGGGATCTTCGAGGCTCGGGTTCGTGGAGCTTTGCTTGGGATCTTCGAGGCCTGGGTTCCTGGAGCTTGCCTTGGGATCTTCGAGACTTGGGTTCCTGGAGCTTGGCTTGGGATCTTTCAGGCTTGGGTTCCTGGAGGATGGCTTGGGACGGTCAAGGCTTGGGTTCCTGGAGCTTGGCTTGGGATCCTGGAGCTTGGCTTGGGATCTTCGAGGCTTGCGTTCCTGTTGCTTAGCTTGGGATCTTCAAGGCTTGGGCTCCTAGAGCTTGGCTTGGGATCTTCGAGGCTTGGGTTCCTGGAGCTTGGCCTGGGATCTTCGAGGCTTGGGTTCCTGGAGCTTGGCTTAGGATCTTTGAGGCTCGGGTTCCTGGATCTTGGCTTGGGATCTTCGAGGCTTGGGTTCCTGGAGCTTGGCTTGGGATCTTCGAGGCTTGGGTTCCTGGAGCTTGGCTTGGGATCTTTGAGGCTTGGGTTCTTCCAGGCTTGGGTTCCTGGAGCTTGGCTTGGAATCTTCAAGATTTGGGTTCCAGGAGCTTGGCTTGAGATCTTCGAGGCTTGGGTTCCTGGAGCTTGGTTTGGGAACTTCGAGGCTTGGGTTCCTGGAGCCTGGCTTGGGAGCTTCGAGGCTAGGGTTCCTGGAGCCTGGCTTGGGATCTTTGAGGCTTGGGTTTGTGGAGCTTAGCTTGGGATCGTCGAGGCTTGGGTTCCTGGAGCTTGGCTTGGGATCTTCGAGGCTTGGGATCATGGAGCTTGGCGTGGGATCTTCGAGGCTTGGGTTCGTGGAGCTTGGCTTGGGATATTCGAGTCTTGGGTTCCTGGCGCTTGGCTT